>NC_025695.1:36925327-36937836 GCF_000633955.1 Camelina sativa
AGTGGGGTGAATTGTAACACCCCAATTTCAGGGACATGCGGAGAGGCTTAAAAGAGTTGATTTGACTAACTATGTTACCAAAAGTGTATTTATCTTTTCAGTCAAGGGTCCCTAGAGAATTCCAGAGTTAAGCGTGCTTATGCTGGAGTAGTTTCAGGATGGGTGACCTTCCGCTAAGTGATTTTCGAAACTGTGCGAGTGAGGACAAAACACTAGGAAAGATTATGTGGTGATTTGTAGGAACGGTAACAAGGCTTTAAAGCCTCCCACACGTAGCTAACCGACAGTCGAATTTGAATGGGCTCACGGGTCTAGTGAGAAGACGTGAGACCCATTAAGGAAGGTGGACCCATGAATTTGGAGTAGACATGGGACCCACTAATAGGTGGCAGTCGGGACGTTACAATTAACCTTATGCAGTGTAGTATATAAGGTCTCAATCAATGATGGATGAGCCAATGAATAAAATTTAAGACAATCTAGAGATGGGAGTTTCAACTATCAACCTAGGGTGAAACAAAAATGCAATAAACTAATCAACTTAAAGGTAGTACTACTAATACTAAACTACAAATTAAAAGAGATGCAAATTAGAACAAACTAGAATGATTCAGAACAATAACTACTAAACGATCATGCAAACGAGTAAGCAAACAAACGAGTGTAATAAGAACCAAGATCGAGTGCAGTAAGAACAAAAAATTAAATGCAAGATTTAGAATAAACCAATGAACAATAAGGTCCTAAAGATAGAAATAATTGGTTGGCAGTAAACTTAGTCTATCTGGAATGGTTACCAAACTCACAAAGAGCTAATCCCTAGAAAATAAACATAAAAGACTTACTAATCCATTCTTATGATAATAACAACCAAGTTCAATCACTTCTAGACCTAATTCTCATTAGCTAGAACATACATTAAATTCAATTTCATTACTATCAATAATCACCCTAGGCAATCAATCTCTTGCGTTAGGCATAAAAATTTCTAGTATTAGTCATTCAAACATTTCATTACACCTTTTTGGTGCTGAAACATCTAGGATCTAATTCTAACTTCTCAGAAAGGAAAGAGCATTAAGAGCACCTAATCCAAAAGGGATTCTTTGTAATATAAGCTTTCACATCCTAAACAGACTAAATTCATTACCAACCTAACATATCCTTAAGAACATAATCATTACTCAGACTTAATAAACATGATTATGAACTCAAACCCATATATTGCTAAAACTTGCATATTGCATAGATAATGATGCGATAAAAACCTTTATAGAAAGAAGTATAATGCAAATTAAAAACAGAATTAATGATATTTAGATTACAAGTATGAGGTGGCTACAAAAACCCTAGAGCCAAAAAACGAGATATCTCTGGTCAAAAGATTGACAAGCCTATTTATAGAAAAGGAAGGAAGCCCTAGTTAGCTAGAAGACAAAATAGAGAGTCTGCGGGTTGGTCACAGACACACACTCAGACACACGCTCGGCCGTATGCTCCTCCGGGTTATGGTCGAGTGCCTTTTCCTTTTATAAATCCTCACGGTCGAGTGCCTTGACTGCTCGGTCGTTGCAACAACCCGACCATTTTGTTTTAATACCCTAATATCTAGTGATCCCATACTCACTAGCAACCTAACTCAATCAAACAACAACGGATAACATGAAACAAAACCATTAATCCAATAACTAACAATAAATAAATGATTAACCATAATTCCAACATCCAAATCATGTCATGAAATCATAGAACCATCAACCTAGCATTCGTTATAGACAACTATGTTCTAATCTAGCATCCTAACAAAAGCACATAACAAATAATCGAGCCTCTAGAACATCCTCCTCTTCGAGGCCTTGATTCCACGATCACACTTTGCCTTTACCTGTACCGCAACACAAAAGAGATGCATAAATATTCCCAGAACTACTTAATGAGACAATCCTCCCATCTATTGGGCTATACACACAAGCAATAAGATCTCCTCACGCCACAATCAACAAACAACAAACAAACGGGGCAATACGCAAAGCAAACAAAACATCAGCCGCTTGCTGAGGAGGGTGTCGACCGACACTGGTCACCTGATGACGACTGACACCAAATTGGTGTCGACCGACACCTACTCGACATCTCCAAAAACTCTAACTGTGTCGACCAACATTGCCACATGGTGTCGACCGACACTCACCAAAGCCCTTGCGCCGTCCTTGCATTGGTATCGACTAACACTCTCTTGGTGTCTACCGACACCGAAGGCCAACATCGATTCTCTTCGATCATAAGCTCCGAATCTCGCCTCCAAATACCTCACACGTGTCCAAGGCATTCCCAGAAGTTAATCCAAGCCACATGAGCCACAAAAATGACATTAACCTCAAAAGGAAACAATCACACAACACAAAAAGTCACAGAAACAGACATCTTAGCTTAGATAAGCTATGGTCATGCACTCACCATTGCAAAACAGAGAGATCTAAAGCCAAACGACGAAGCTAGCACCACAACAACCTTCCCCACACGTCCTTAGCCTTAGATCCACACTTTTAAGGAAGAATACTCACCAACAGAGACAAAGAATCTCCAAAAACCTCAAGAACACTCACTGGAAAACTCTCTCCTCTTTTTTTCTCTCTAGAACGTGTCAAAAGCAGCTAAAAGACTTGGGAAGTCGAGTTTTTTCTTTATAAACTCGAATCTTAGGGTTTCTCTAAACCGACCACGCAAAGCGAAAAATTAAAATCGAACCGATTAACCCGTCCAGATAAGGTGTCGATTGACACCACCAACAGTGTCGATCGACACTCTCACCAAATTTCCAAAATTCGGTTCAAGGGTCTTACAGTCGTGTGTAGACTCGAGTCCTCTTCATTTCTTCTTTGAGCCTTTTTTTCTTTGTTGAGGATCTCCTCATGCTATCAACTCCTTAGTGCTTCCAGATCACCTAATACCTATTTATGCAAACAAACATATAAATATAAAAGCTATGCAATTCTACTCTAATGCATAAAATATAAATAAAAGACATGAAAACATGAGAATCTAATCCTAAAAATGCTAAACAGGAGCTAAATACATACTAAAACAAGATAAAATACATAGATATCAATTGCACACCTTACATGAAAAAAACTCCCGACTACACACCAAATCTTTTCTAAGTTGCCTCTTTAGAACCCCTTACATATTATCATTTGAAGATGTATTGTATATAATAATGGTAAACACTTTCTTATGCAAACCCCATGCTTTCAACAGCTCCATCAGTTTCATAACCAATGCAATACCCGAATAAAGTGGTGGAAAAACACAAAATGATACTATCTTTACTTGTAAATTTCAGTTTGCATCGATATAATCAGCAGCCAAGCATAAATACCTCCATAGTGATTGCTCTCCACAGATCAGTAGTCACACAAATTCTACCACGAATCTCACTTAAAATCTGCCTAAATGTGTCTTGTCTCACTTATGTTATTTATTCACATCATTTATAATTGATACAAATATTTTGAATTGGTTGAAATAATTGTTTGATTTGATTAGTGTAATCGATGGAAATATGCCCCAACTGCAAAAAAAAAAAAAAAAAAAAANCTGCCTAAATGTGTCTTGTGTCGCTTATTTTATTTATTCACATCATTTATAATTGATACAAATATTTTGCATTGGTTGAAATAATTGTTTGATTTGATTATTGTAATCAATGTTAATATGCACCAACTACAACAAAAAAAAAAAAAAAAAAAGATTTTAATTTTGCATTAGTTAATATTTGCATCAATTTATTAAAATGACATTAATATTTACAATGGTTATAACAAGTTATGTCAAGTATTTACATCATTCATAAATAATTGATGTTAAAATGAATAAAAGAATGTTTAAGTTATTTTTAAAATAAATTAATTTATTAATTAAAACGAAAGCAAATTATTAAATTCGTTTGAGTGGTCTGAAAATCAGAACTTCTTTCAGAGTAGCTTATTAAATTTACATTTTTGACACCATTAAAAACATAAAGGTCATTTCATATTGAAAACCTATGAATCCTTTATTTTGGAGTGCAAGTAATGTACGACATTAAAAAATGGAGTAAATAAGTGATGTTAAAATAAATAAAAGAATATTCTAACTCGATTATAAAGGCATGCTCTGAAAAAAATGTTCTGATTTTGTTTTTTCTTGGTAAGTTCCATTCACATTGCCTCGGACAAACAATATTAGTACCCACATCAAAATTTGCCACATAACTGATGCATTCTTGAGATAGCTTCGTTGAGACCACCATCCTTCAAGTTTATCCAAAACATACATCACACAAAAAAATCTTATGTTTTTCATCCATGTTTATGCCAAGATCTCATGTTCAATTTAATCATCAATGTGTACCACAACTTCCCTAAATTCCACTAGAGCACACGACTTCATATCTCTATTTATATTTCTGAATCTCACAAATATTGTTGGAAAAACTCCAGTAAACCCATAAATGGTTGGAAATAATGATCTAGGACTATCTATTGGATGATCCAATAGATACATATCATCGACTTTATTTCATCTTTTTGGCAACTCTTGAAGTAACAACTATCTACTCGTTTTGTATCCAAAATCTAAAATATGTGGTCTAGGTTCTTGTATGTATAAAAAAATCCGTTTTCTTTCTTTGTCTTTAACTTTCCGGTTAAATTAGTTGTGTGAATTTCGCTTGCACAAATACCTTTGTGTCCTTGTAAAATTGTTTAAAGTCAAAACAAAAAGCAGCTAATATTAGTTCAATTAGTTTTGTAGTTCACAATTCTTTTCTTTTTTTTTTTTTGGTGTTATGTTTTTTTTTTCTCTTTTTTTGTTTTCTCTCAATATTTGTCATTTTGACATTTTATTCAAGAAAACTTGTTAGAAATATTCTTTTGTTGTTTTCAAAAATATCATTTGTTTGATCATTTTCATTTTTGCTATCTTTTACATAATTACAATACATTTAATAAACTTCTAAATTTTTTTTAGGTTTACATTCTCTATTTTACATTTAGATATATAATTTTGAGAAAGTTAAGTTCAGTATTTGGAGTTTTGAAATTTAGAATTTAGTTATTTTGTATATTAAACAAGTATATTATCAAAAGTAGACAATATGAGAGGGAAGACTAACATGTATGTTTCCCGTTGTGCTTCTGTCTTCTCATTGATATAGTTAATTAGATTGTAATTCCACGTTGTTTGTTTTGTGCAAGCTTACCCTCCCATTCTACTCGTTCACTCTCTTCTGTTTCGTTCATTTAACGATGTTCTTTCTAAAAGCTAACTTACTGATATACATATATACCCGGTATGGCGGTATCATGTCTATCTTAAACATCATCCCAGCTCTACGACTCTTCCCCTTCATAGTCCCATATGTTCCGATTGAGAACATGTCTGTAACCAGATTTGGGGCCAGGATAATTTGTTTTAAGTTTGGAAGTCCTTACTAGTGGGTAGTCACTAGTCACTAAACAGCCGGGGATACCCTCTGTGGCCGATCTAGTCGCATATACTGGATCAGAACCTTTGGTTGATCCAACAAACATCCAAAGATATTCCTCTGATTCAGGATTTAATGAACTTGGCAAACTAGGAATGGTACTTATGCCACAACTGTTTCAGGACTTGGCTTAAGTCAGAGTTGGCTTTAACATCTCTTATGCCACAACTGTTTCAGGACTTGTTATTGTATAAACAACTGTTTATTGACCGCATAATTTGCATGGGTCTCCAATACGAATTGGTCCACGCTAAACCCTTAAAGATTCCTAAAGTACTTGGAGCGGATCCTCGTTTATTACAAGTCTGTTTATATTTTTATTTCAACAGAGTAAAAGCCATACACACTAAGAATACAAAAGGTAACACAGAAATTTATAGATTTCAACTATTACTTTTTGGGATGAATGCTACTCTTTAAGAGATTTGCAAACTTAAGCCTTAGCGTCAATACTCATCGCTTGTGCTTCTTTCTGAGCTCCTTTCTGCACAAATCACAACGATTATTACTAAACATGAATTATTTGTTATCAATTCAACAAAGGCTAACTTTTCCCTATTAACGCTACTTACGTGTGGCTCCAACAATTTTGACAACATGTTGCTGTAGAATTTAGCATCTTTCTTGTTGTACTCTTTCACTTTCTCCTTCAACTTCATATATTCGATCTTCACCTCCCTGGAGAAACATACATGTTACAGCTGGAAGAAAAAAAAGAAGACAAAGAACCAATAAAACATTACTCACTTGTTGTCTGGATCAATTTCAAGAGCTTTCTTGATATCAAGCTCAGCCAAATCGAGATCAGCTGTCTCCATGTACGCATGTGCTCTCCTATACATCGCCTTCACATTTCTACCATCCATCTCCAACACCTATACACACATTTGTTTCATTCTTTACATTTAGCTCTTCTTCTCTAATTAGAATATCCAAAATTACTGACACTCAAATATTTTAATTTACCTTTGTGGACAATTTTGCAGCCTCCTTGTAGTCTCTCAGTTTCAGCTTGCAAGCAGCATTGTTCAGGTTACAGGCAATTTTTAAAGCTTTTGCTTTCTTTTTATCCTCTTCATCAAAAGCTGAGTCATATTCTATGTACTTGACACCCTGCAACCAAAATCTGATATTAGTTCTGAATCCAAATATACAGACATTGTTGAGGTACAAGGATCAAATCCAAACCCTCTCGTATCTCTTTGAAGCTCTTGCGTATTTGCCAGCCTTGAACAATGCATTTCCTTCTCCCTTCTTCTTGCCAGCGGCTTCTATCTTTTCCTTCGTGTCCATGTCCCAAGACTCTTTCTCCTACATTAATTCAGAAGAAGATGATATCCTTTAGCACACCAATAACATTGATCATGAAGAAAGAAGTAACACTTAGAAAACGCTCTCACCTTGATGAAGGATACCAGCTCGACCTCGTAGGATACAGTTGAGTTTGGTGGTATGACAGCCAGCTCCTGCTTTGATTCAGAAGAACCAAAAGCATATTCCGGTGACACCATGATGAATGCCACCTCACCCTTCTTCATGCCCATCACAGCTTTTTCGAGCCCTTCAATTACTTGTTCTGCACAGAACACCATCCTCTGTCACTTTAATATGATAGTTCGTGACATGCAAAATACAAAAAGGAAACAAGATTCCAGGCTCTATATATGTATGTACCTTCATCAGTTTTGAACTCAAATGGCTCGTCTTCATCATGACCTTTCTTCAAGAACACAGTTCCATCTTGAAGTTTACCAATCAACTTCACTGCAACAAACCAACATAACTAGGTTATCAGATTACACAACTTAATAATTAATATAGTATACATAAGCTTTTCATATCAGATTTTTAAAGATACTAACATTTGACAACCGCTCCTTCATTGGGACGCTCATATCCTTCTCCTTCTTTCAGTATTTTCTTAATGACTTTTTTGTCATCAGTCACTTCCACCACAGTCTTCCAAGAAACCAACTCAAGATCAATCTGAAGGGTCGCATTTGGTGGGATTGCAGCTTGGCAACCATCAAAAGATATTCTTCCAATTTCCCCAAAGCCATCTGTATCAGTCACATAAACAAGTCAGACCATATCTAAATTCAGTGCATCGCCGCAAACAAACGACAAACACCAATTAAAAAAACTCACATTGTGGCTTCACAGTTAAAAGAACCTTCTCCCCTCTTTTCATGGTTTTGACAGCCTTAGCAAGTGCAGGACATAAATGGCCTATTTCACGATAAGTATATCAGATCCTTATTCCAGTTGCGTATAACAACATTACCATCCGGATAAGGAAATAAAATACTAACCCTCCTTGACAGTGAACTCAGCACCATCAGACTTTCCAACAATGGTGCCATCCTCAAGCCGAGCTTCATACTTGACTGCAGCATATCAATGCCATTAAACCAATCAGAACCAATGTCTATAAGATTTTATGTCTCATAATAGGTTTATGGAAACAAAAGAAAACGCACCGTAAACTTCATCAAGATCCTTTGGCTTCTCCCATTTTTCTCCTTCCACAATTATTTTCTTAAACACCCCACCATCACCACATATATCCTTCACACTCCTCCATGATATCAACTCCACATCAAATTGAAGAGTAGCGTTCGGAGGAATGGTTGGAGGCGAGCCAGTTTCTCCATAAGCCAGCTCAGGAGGAATGGTGAAAACAGCATTTTCACCTTTCTTCATTGTCTTGATCCCTATATCCCATCCTTTTATCACATGTCCTAACCAATCAAGACCAAAGAAATTCAGAACTCAAAACATAAGATAACTCAAAACATATGAAAGGTTCTTGGCATCAATCACATAGCTACAGATCAAAACGTGACACGCAAATTCACAAGAGATATCACAGAACAGACTCTCAACTTGAACAAAAAAACCACATATCCTCACACAAACCAGCCTCAAAAGTGACTACACAGCCTAGAGTTTCCAAATGTGGCCACGCATCACTACACCATCCAAAAGCTTAATCTAAAAGCAGATAACAGCAAACAACTTCAACAAAACAAACAAGAAAAGGTCTACCTTGGCCAAGAGTAAATTTGAAAGGAGTTCCTCTGTCACGGCTTGAATCAAACTTCGTCCCATCTAACAATGTTCCCGTGTAATGCACTGCAAAAGAAATTAATCTCAGAACCTGATGATCACTCATATATCATCAGATCAGATACATAAGAAAAGAAGGACTAAGTGATTCAAATATACCTTCAACTTCATCTCCGTTCTCAGGCGTATCCCATTTTTCACCTTCCTTGACAAGCTTCTTCTTCAATCCTGATTTCCCGATCTCCTTCTCCTCGCCGATCTTTAAATAAGGAGCCGAGTCAGCTTCGTCGTCTTCTGGGAGATCCATATCCATCTCCTCCGGTTGTTCCTCTGCCGGAAACTGCTGCATGTCGAAATCGCCTTCCATTTTGCTGATCAAAGTTGAAAAGATGAGACTAGTGATTTTAAAAGTACAAAGAGAGCGTAACGAATTAATTGTTGACAAAAAGATGAGATCGATTGAGAAATTGTTAGATGAGATTTTATAGAGAGAAGAGAGAGTGTTTTGGGGGTTTCTAGAGTATTCTGACTTCATTGTAACTTTGAAATGAGAGAGAGAGAGAGAGAGCCCAAAAGAAGATTTGTCTCGATGTTTCTAGATACCGTTACTTTTCTTTGAGCGGGTCTTAGCTTTTAGAATTAGTAAATGAAATTAAAATACATTTGTTTGAAAGATTTATTAAATCAGCCAAATAATAATAAAAAAAAGGGCAATTTAAATATATATATTTCTCGTTTCTATATTGAAAATGGAAGTTTGAATGAAATTGATGAATTCATAAAATTCTAGTGTTATTCAGATCATTTGTAGATTTTTTTTGAATTTTAGTGTTATTCTTATTCAATCTAATTGATCATTGGATTGGATTAGATGGTATACTAAAATTCTACCCGGAAGAGTTTGGTAGTAGCGCACAATGATAAAAATTACAGAACTAGTTCTAATGTTCCCAAACTAGTTACATCCTATCATTGACGTTGTCGATAAGCCGAACTACGTAAGTTGATTTGGCTAATTAATTGACTAAGGGATGAGTCATTTTATAAAATGAAAAAGTTAAATGTCGCCACAACAATCATATCCTCATTGTTTACGCCTAAAAGCCAAACTCAAGTACTGAAACACTAGAAGAAGAAAAAAAAACGCCCATAGATAGTTTCTCCGTATTATCCTGAGAACTCTGAAGCAAACCATTGGAGAACGGAGACCGAATCATAGCTCGTCATCGCCATATCCCTCTCCGTCTTCATCTCCTCCATCTTCTTCTCCGCCAACTGGTTTTTCATTTATCGCAATAAGCTCCGTGTCAAATATCAATGTTGCACCACCTGAAAATTTGCAAGATTGTTTTTAGTTCTATTGTCAAGAGGAAACCATACTTTTCAGAAACATGAACACGCAGTATTTATACCGGGGATAGTAGGCGGAGAGCCGTGTTCTCCATATCCAAGTTTTGCGGGTATCTTTAACTTCCGCTTCTCACCTACACACGCTCCTAGCAAACCTTGATCCCAACCTGCAACCAAAACCAGAACATCACTATTTACCATTGGAGAGAAATCAAGAGAATGGAACAAAACAAAAGAGAGATACAAAAGCCAAAAAAGCAAGTGGGTTAAACCAAGTCACTACCTTTAATAACCTGACCACTTCCTAGTTGAAACTCAAACGGATCACCCCTTTCAAAACTCGAATCGAATACAGTTCCATCAGTAAGTTTCCCCTGCCACAATAACACTAAGTTATAATAAGACAACAAAAACAACACCAAACATGTCTTCATAACAATGATTTGAATCCGTCTTTGTCGAAAATCTGGTCAAGCTTACCCTATAATGCACCTTGATTTTATCACCTTTGTGAGCCCGAACTTCACACGTTTTTGGCTTAAACTGCAACCACCAAAAGAAAAGAAGATTATAAAAATCTAACTCTTTATTATCTTTGAATCCAATCAAGAAACCCAAGTATCTTGCAAATTTGCTGACAAGATCCAAACACCTCACCTAAACATAATGGTCAAATTAATACACTCTTACTATATTCTAGTACCTATCAGAAGAAGAAACCAAAACAGAACAACAAGACAAAAGAAAGAATGCTTTTTTTAGACCAAGCAAAACCAAAATTGTTTATAAATTCACATTAACAGTATGACACTAAGATCGCTCATTTAGTCATTTGCTGATCGCGAAAAAAATAATAACTTTACCTTAACCCCGATCTGCAATTCAGACACGTCTGCCGTCTTCTTAGCAAAACCTGTACAGTGACAAAACATGAAAAAAAGAACAGATCCAATTCAAGTAGTTATATAGAAGAAATTGAGATTAGGTTGAAACAAAGAGATCATGTTCTATCACATCAGACAATGTGAAGAAGTAAATCTTGATAAAATAAACAGGAATCAGAACCTTGGAATGAAATGAGAGAGAGGAGGATCAAAAAGAGGGAGTAACGGAGACACATCTTGTTCGCCGTAATCGCGTCTTCTCACACTCCCTTCTCAGCTTTCTCCTTTTCTTCAGTGATTTGTTGTTGTTTCACATCTCACTATCTCAGAGACAATCTTATCTTATTGGACCTAAATATGATGTGGTTGTTTTGGGCTTTCTCCTAGACCATTTTCCTAGCTTGGAAAATACTATGTTTGGATAATGTTCCTCCTACTATGTATGTGGTTGTTTTACTCTATTTCAGTATTTCTTACTCTAAAAAAAATATTTTAAGTTTATTATATATTTTTNGTTATTATATAGAAGAAACTGAGATTAGATTGAAACAAAGAGATCATGTTCTAGCACATCAGACAACGTGAAGAAGTAAATATTGATAAAAGAAAACAGGAATCAGAACCTTGGAATGAAATGAGAGAGAAGAGGATCAAAAAGAGGGAGTAACGGAGACACATCTTGCTCGCCATAATCGCGTCTTCTCACACTCCCTTCTCTGCTTTCTCCTTTTCTTCAGTGCTTTGTTGTTGTTTCACATCTCAGAGACAATCTTATTGGGCCTACATATGATGTGGTTGTTTTGGGCTTTCTCCTAGACTATTTTCCTAGCTTAGAAAATATCAAAATACTATGTTTGGATAATGTTCCTCCTACTATGTAGTTGTTTTACTCTACTTCAGTATTTCTTACTTTAAAACAAATATTTTAAGTTTATTATATATTTTTATTTTGTTCTTAATTTCTAATATAACCCTTTAGTTTTAAAATCTACAAATTATTTTCACTTATTTTAGTTTTAACAAAAAAATCAATAAATTAAAATCTATATAATAATAACAATCTGAATAAATGCCAACAACAGTTGTGATTTTTCATTGTACCTTTTCGTTAATTAATTTTTTGATATTTATTTAGAAGAAAATCATACAATTACGTCTGTTTATTGTAGGGGTGTGTCTTTTAGAATAAAGGAAAATCATACAATTGTTTATGTTCATTGTAGAGTTGTTCATTTTTACCATATACTATTCACAAGTTTTCGTTCCAATAATTATATTTATGTCTTTTAAACTCTATATTTATATTTGTCTCTTCTTAGATAACTAACAATACATTGTTCGCTGACACAACTTTTTTTGTTTCATGTTGAATCTAACTAATATGAATTTTAATATTTAATATTCAACATTTTTCTATATATAACTAAAGATTTTAGAAATGATTATAAAAATATAGAAATTTAATCTATATAATAATAACAATCTGAGTTAATGCCAACAACAGTTGCGATTTTTCGTCGTACCTTTCATTAAATAATTTTTTAATATTTATTTTGAAAAATCGTACGGTTACGTCTTCATATAATTGTTTCTGCTCATTGTAGAGTTGTGCATTTTCACCATATCTTATTCACAACTTATATTTATGTCTTTTGAACTATATATATATATATATATAT
>NC_025695.1:36939412-36968617 GCF_000633955.1 Camelina sativa
ATATATATATATATATATATATTTGTCTCTTCTTAGATCACTAACTATCAATTGTTCGCTCACACAAATTTTATGTTTCATGTTGAATCAAAATAATAGGAATTTTAATATTTGATATCCAACATTTTCAATAATCTAACTAAAGATTTTAGAAATGATTATAAAAATACAGAAATTTAATCAACTTTAATTAGGTAACTTATAATTGTGTTTATTTATCCTAACTCTTCATAAAATATGTGTATATTTAACTTTTTTTTTCTTTTTAGAAGTTGTGTATTTTTATTCTAATTATGGGTTGATAAATTTCCACTCAAGATAAAATTTATTATATTTTTAAAATTATTTTATCAGAAAGTTGTATTTACTTATTATAATCGTTCATTTGATATCCTCACTTAGGATCAGTTCGTCATAATATTTGTTTATGAATAATAGAAATACCAATAACTGTTATGATTTTTGTTACTGTTTACAATAGTGTTTCATAAAATATATTATACTTATAATACCTACAAATTTTTTACAAAGTTGTCTCGATGCATTATGATTTTTCATTTAGTAATTTTTAACTTAGTTGATTTTTTTTTCAGAATATTTTTTTATTATAAGTTTTCATTTTGATGGTTGTGTTTTTAAAACTCACAGTTTTATATGTTTATAATTTATGTAGTTTTAGCCCTACTTATTTTTTTTTTCTTTTGAGATCATTTTTAATTTTATCATTTATCATATATTTTCAAACTATTTTACTTTCAAATAATTTTATAATATATAATTCTAAAATTTGAAATTTAATTTAACTTTTCTTAAAATATTTTCTAGCGACATCGCGGGGTATGAGTCTTAGTATTATTAAAATTAAACTTGAAAAATAAAATTTTATTACATCTCATAAATAGAAAACAAATGACTAATAACATTTTTATTTAAACATCATCATTAGTGTACTTTTCCTACAAATGATCGATTAAAGCGTTTCAAAGTGAAAAAATGAGCGTCTCTATCTTTGATTTGTCTATGTCGAGCAAGAAATTCTTGAAATCAAGTATTTTCATCATGATATTTCAAACCAGATTATTAATCACTATTTTATGATGTATTAAGTTTATTTTGTTAACAACTTGTTTTTATTTTAGTTTTCTTTTTTTATTTTAATTTATGACACTAGTTATGTATTTTATATTTATTGTTTGTTATGTTATTCTATTTTCTAAGTTAAATATATGTTATTTTGTAATTTAAATTAATTCAATATATTTGTTTTTAATATAAATTTTATAAGTGTAAATTCTTATTAAATAATTGTATTTAGATATAAAATGGTAAAATATTATAATTAAGGGATTACTTTATAAATAAAAAAAGTTATACTCTAAAATTAGGAAAATGGACCGTGTTACTCTAAATTTGGAGTAACTCTGTTCGTTTGTCTATTTTTAGAATAGAATATAAAGTATTATTGGAGATGATTATATTCCAAATATAGAATTTGGAGTAATATATAAAATATTAGAGGAGATGTTCTAAGTCTTTATACGTATTTATCAAGCAAAAATATTTAAAAAATTTCTAGCCTGACGAGAAGCCAAAAAATAATAGTACAATTTTATAATACAAAGATTGGTTTGCTATTGATCACGATATGTGTGTGTTATGAGTTATGACTTATGAGTTATGACTATCGAATAGTGATTTCGACACATGTTAGAAAAAACACATATAAAACTAAATTTTTTTTTTAAATGATAAAAAATATTACATATAGATATTTTCTGATATCATTATTATACAAAAAATCCTATATATAATAGCACAGTTTTCTCTCATTTGAAGATGTACATATCCGCATTATAACTTAAGAAAATCAACATAATCGTAAGAGTATATATATGGATGTTGCCAACGAATCCTCTAATATTGAAGATTACACCTTCACATAAAATATTATGGAAATGAGAGGCATAGGCCAATGGGATGAGAGCATGGATTACTGAGCACTGAAGAGAGAAAATGATCATTTAGCTACTAAAAACATAAAACATGCAAGAAGATTACAAATACATGAAAACATGTAATAAGGTTAACCTGTTCATCGAGGAAAATAAGGATAAGTGTTTCTTAAGTAGGAGACTACCATCTCTAAGCTTGTTATACAACTTTGAGCGTTGCGTTGCTCCTCATCACGCCTAGCATTTTCTTCATCAACTTTTGCGAGCTTAGCACGAGCAGCTTCAAGTTGGTCTTGCAACTCTAAGATTGACGGTGAAAAAACGGTTGAATAACATTGTTTTCTCTTCCCTTTGTTGACCGTCTCAGCTAGTTGGCCAAGTCCAAAGGGTTTTCCCTTGTCATCTGTGACAGTACTCTAAACACACAAAGAAAAGATGATGCAAAACCAATTAGATTGAAACAGACATTGTTAATGTTCCATGAATATTCATGCTGAGAAAGGAGAACCATGAATAAAAAATGTAGACCAATAAACATTAGAAAAACTAGACAATAAGTATTATAAAAAGCGAGAATCAACATCAGAAAACCACACAATCATCATCACGAAAAGAAAGTAAAAAAATACCTTGAGAAATATGTCATATTTATCTTGAATGGTGAGGATCCGTTGAGATGAATGGTCTGAACCGTCAAGATCATCGGCATCAAGCTGATTCAATGTCTCTTCTAAGTTCTTCTCATAATCTTCAGCTACTTGTTTAGCCTTTGCATCAACAAAAGTTCCATCTGCCCTTGTATGAGTTGCTATAAAAACTTCACCAAGTGATATAGGGCGACCCAATTTATCCTCCTGTAATGATACAAAAAAAAGTTACTAGTGTCACATGTAAAAATTAAAGGCAGCTAAAAATGCATTACCAACTCCTTACCAAGTCTAGTTGTACTTGCAAGTACGATTTCTGTCCGGATAAGTGTTTATGGACGCCAAGCCCACCACGATCAGAATTTCTGGACTGGGAAGCATTAGTGCTCTTTTCAATAGACTCGGGAGTGTTCCAGTGCTCCATCATTTCGACCCAAAGTGTTGGCCGAATTCAAACTTCCTTCGAAGTATTCCACTTATCACTCGGGCCAGTTTTCCTTTGTCCCGACCAAACCTATTAGACAAATATTAGGAGAGCAAATAAAAGTAAAGAATATAAAACCAAAACAAAATTGTTGCAATTCGAAAACCTAAGTGATATAATCAACACAAGAGAACCAAGCAATGCTATGTAATCAAACTAAAATTCAGAAACACAACAACCTAAGTGATATAATCAAGACAAGAGAACCAAGCAATGCTCTGTAATCAAACTAAAATTCAGGTTTCGAGATAATGAAAAGAAGAAGTGATTAATAGTTTTGAGAACCGTGTTAGATGGTTAATCGAGTCACAAACTAGTCACAACTTAATTTTGGGTGGGGGGAAAGTTTGGCGGTTATATTTCACTAATATTGTCGAAAAGTTTGCATATGCGTTCAGTAACAAATTAGTCACAATCAAGTAGTCGCAAAACGGTGATACTGCTGGTCAGTCACAAAGTAGTCACAAATATTAAAAATGGTTGCAAACTAGTCACAAATTGTGACCACTTTGTGACTTGTTATTAGTAGACATAAGCTTATTTGGTTTTTGAAAGCATAAAATATAAAAATTTTACTTGTAACCATTGACATTGTAATTAAAGTGTCAAAAAAACAAGGTCAGAGAAGAAATAATATATTAGAAAGAGAATTTGAACATTATACAGCTTTCGAACATGTTTGTTGTATAATACATGTAACACTTAATACATGATATTGAATATACACTAATTGATTCATTATATGGACATATATCTTATAATAGAAATATTTACTATACAAATTTGTTCAAATATTTGTAGATACTAAACACTTAACATTATTTGAATACAATTTTGTTAAAATTGGAAAAACAATTGTAGGCGGTTACTAAAGGGTTGCAAAAGAGTCACAATTTCAGGTGTTGGTGGCAAATTATTCAGGTATTAGTCACTACCTAGACTCGTTTTGCGACCAATGTGAGACAGAAAGCTAAATATGGTGTTTCTTAGGTTTAGTCGTAAATTAGTCACAATATGCGACGTTTCTACGACGGCCTGAGAAAATATGATTTTTCAATAAAAATACAAATATTATACATCATTAAAATACAATATAACTACCAATATTAAAGATATTATACATTATTAAAATTCAATTATAATAAGTATATTACACAAATTAAAGTTTTAAAATTGTGATTCAATTTCCTCATCTTCATCTTCCGATGACGATTCGTTACACCGAAATTTGTCTTCTGGTTCAGCGTCTTCGATTTTAAAGTCAATGTGATCAACATTCTGGCTTGTGTCTACCAAACTATCAATTATGATATCCTCAATAGTACCCGTCTCTATCATCAGTTGTTTGCTGCAATATAACAAGTTCATTTTCTCTAAACTTTCCTTGAGCAATATGTTTTGGATTGACTTTTAGAACCGTGTGCCAAATTTTCCGAGGTCGTTTTGTGTTTGGGTATGAAAGATAACACACTTGATCAGCTTGCGAACCTACAAATGTTTGCCAATAGAAACCTTGTGATATGTAGATTAAAAATATTGACATATAAATTTAGGGTAAAAGATAAGAATACCTAAGATGAATGGTTCATAATTTTGATACTTCTTTTATTGTAGCACGTCAACAATGCCTCCATCTCGAATTCGAGTGCCTTCCAGGATCAAACCATTCACAGAAGAAAACTATGATCCTTAAATTCAAAAATTCTGGATACTTGAGCTGAATAATATTTTCGACGGTCCCATAATAATCATCTTCGTCATGTGCTTCTGAATAATTTGATCCTCGAACACATATCCCATAATTCATTGTTTTTCTGGTTCTCCCATCGGCCTTCGTGTGAAACAAATAACCTCTTGTAAAATGCATAGGTCACGACTTGATTTTATTTTCAGGACCGTCCACTATATCATACACCCATGGAGGAAAACTTTTTGAACTTATACAAACCTGTACGTGTATATAATAATATAAAAAATATACACATATAATATATATCAAATTATTGAGTAGTATATTCTTACATATTCACGAATCTATTTAGGAAAATCTGCTTCTCTTTTTGAGATGACTTCAACCTCAAAATGTTCTGGATCACCATATCGAATATTTGTCTCCAATAATCTGTGTTTCACCAAAAATATATATGATTTCTTAACCTGAAACCAAGAAGATCATGTATATTAAAAATTAATAAGTTAACAAAGAGCATACCTCTCAAGTGGCCTAAAATAGTCACAATTGAGTAAAACATATGCATGTGCACATTTGTACTCTTTTTCACTTAACCAAAATTCACTACATTTGCCACTTGGACGACCCACATAAGTGAATATTTCATGTACCGGTACAGGATAAACAGGTACTTCACCTTCATTATACCTCATCTCCCTGAAAATTAAATTCCGTTTACCATCATTAATATAATTGGAAGCAAATACTGAATTACAACAATTACTAATTAAGTTATACCATTGATGTCTGCACAACTAGCTAAATCTGAAACATAGCCGTCAGAGAATTTAACCTCATGTTTGACCCATTCTAACAGTCATTCTTTTGCTTTCGGAGTCAACCTCCAAACAGGAAATGGAGCTCCCCCTCCATCATCTGCATGCAATTCTTTCTGAGAGGAAAATCTTTTAATGTCCAATTTTGACTTCACTGTATCTTTTGATCTATCTTTAACATTCATAGTAGTATACATGATATTATCATGCATATTCTTCTCGATATGCATCAAATCAAGATTGAGTCATAGAATCAGATCAACCCAGTAAGGCAACTCCCAAAATTTGCTTTCTTTATGTCAATTATGCCACTTTCCATAGCCTTCCACTTTATCTTCATGACCATTTCCACCACAGACATATGTTTTAGGTGCTATAGATTGCCTTATACGCTGATATATAACTTCTCCATTCAGAGATGGCGGTGGATAGTCGTTCAAAGCATGCTTTCCCTTCAGAAAGTTATTTTTATTCTTTCGCAATGGATGATTTGTAGGAAGAAACCTCCTGTGACAATCAAACCAACATGTCTTTCTACTAGCCGGCAACCAAAAAGCAATTGTTTCATCCATACAAATAGGACATGATATTCTCCCATGAGTTGTCCATCCTGACAATATACCATATGCCGGAAAATCGCTAATAGTCCATAAAAGCGCAACTTTAAGGTTGAAGTTTTGATCTAACGAAACATCATAGGCTTCAACCCCGTTGTATCATAGCTCCTTTGACTCGTCGATCAACGGTTGGAGGAAAACATCAAGACTAGCTCTTGGATGATTTGGTCCTAAATTCAGAATTGTCAGGAACAAATACTCATTGTTCATGTACATATCCGGAGGTAAGTTATATGGTGTCAAGATTACAGGCCATAACGAATGGTTTTTGGACATGCCAAAAGGATTAAAACCGTCTGTACATAATCTGAGATAAACGTTTCGTGTTTCTCCTGCAAATGTAGGATGCAGATGTTGGAAATTCTTCCACTCTGCTGCATCAGATGGATGACACATTACTCCGTCTTCTGAATCATGCTCAGCATGCCATCTCATCGCTGATATAGTCTTCTCTGATTGGTACATTCTCTTCAATCTGTCAGTAATAGGTAAATACCACATACGACTAAAAGATATTCTATTTCTTCCCTCACTATCCTTGTACCTTGGTTTTCCACAAAACTTGCAATGTTCCAACTTCGCATATTCTTTCCAGAAGAGCATACAATTATCTATACATACATCAAATGTATGGTACGGCAATCCTATCTTTCGCATCAAAGACTCTGTCTCGTAGTATGAACCGGTGCCTGATTACTCTCTGGTAAATACTCCATAAATAATTCAGCCCATGAGTCCATGCAGGTTTCAGATAAATTATGATCTACCTTGTTGTTCATGAAACGAGCAGCCAACGACAATTTCGACTGACTTTCCCGACACCCATCATAAATTGGATTATTTGCAGCATCTAACATATCATAAAACCGTTTTGCATCTTGGGTAGGTTCTTCATGAACATGAGATCCACTTTCATGTTCATGTTGATGATACTGATTAAATGGTGTAGTACCATGAAATGCATCATTCACCATACCAGCAAATACATTCCCACCATTCCCTCCATCAAATTCTACTGATTGATCACCCCACATATAATCTACATTACCATAATGACTACTCGTTCCTTCCCCAACCACATTATAATCTTCACCATGTTCAAACCATACATAATATCCAGGCGTGAATCTTTTACTATGCAAATGCGATGAGATCGTACGAGCATGCAATAACTTTTCATTTTGACATTTAAAGCAAGGGCAGAGAAACCTACCTCCACTGTTATGGGCTAATGATTGGTTACTTGCAAAAGCTATGAACTGATCTACCCCCTCCAAAAATACCTTCGAGATATGATTTGTCTCTCGATTGATTCTATTGTACATCCACTCTCGTGAATAATTCCACATTTTTTCTCACTTTTTTCCCTTTTTTCTTCTCTTTTTTTTCTCTGTTTTTTTTTGCTCCTTTTTTTCTTGTATCAAATAATGGAAATGAGAGGTGTGAAAAATGAGAGGAGTGAGCGGTGGCTTATATAGGGATAACATGATCACTGTTTTGAGACTACCTTATAAGAGTCACAAATTTGCGATCGTTTTGCGACGAATTTGCCACTTTATTACGACCACTTTGGGACTACAATTATATGTCGGCAAAGTTCAGTACCCCACCTATCCTCAACATTTTCCACGTTTTTAACTAACTTTTGTGTACGACTACTTTGCAACGAATTTGTAACTTAAACAGACAGTTATAACTCCGTCGCAATTTTATAACGATATTGCGACCAAAGTTAACGACTTCTATTTATGTCGCTAAGTCGTCGCTATTTGCGACTGTTTCGCAACTCCTGCTATAGTGAATTTAAAGTAGTCTTAATGTAGTCGCAAATGAGCAACGTGTTAGCAACTACTTTTATTAGTCGCATATTTAGGACTAATTAGCGATGATAGTTTCTGCAGTTGTGTTTTAGTCGCAAAACGGTCACAAAAGGGTCGCTAATATTTGTGACCGTTTATGTGGTCGCAAATAGTAGTCTCAAAACACAGGTTTTCTTGTAGTGTCATGTCGGTCGATGCAACCCCTGGTGGTGTCGGTCGATGCATGTTTGGTGTTGGTCGATGCAGTTCCTGGTTTATTTGTTGGTTGTTGTTTGATGGTTAGAAACATAGAGTATCTCAATTGCTTGTGTGTATAGCCTAGTAGATAGGAGGATTGCCTCACTAAGTATTTATAATAATACTTACGCATCTCAATTGTTGTTTGTGGTGTGCAGGTTTGTGACGTGGGACCATGGCGATGGGGAGAAGGATGATCTAGGGTCTCGTTTGTGTGTTGTTGGTTATATTGTTTATGTTGGAACCTTGGTTATAGTTATGTTAGGTTGTTGGATAAAATGGTTAGGAATGTTATGTATCTGAGATGATTAATGTTATATGTTTCCGCTATGCATATTATTGGTTGTTGGTTTAATATTGGTAATGTGGTTTGGTTTAATTAAGTAGTATGAGATGCTTAATTATAGATTTTTATTATTAAAAAAAAGAAAAAAAGGTTCGGGTTGTTTCATTATTTCTTAGTTATATATATAAAGTTGATTTCTCTTCTCCTTCCTCCACCTCATCACTTTTTATTTTCAATTTTAACAAATTAATATACATCATCAAAGGAACATAAAATTCCAAAGTTAATGCATATCATTTTTGTAATATTTTTATTATTATTAAAGCAATAATTTACAATAGTTTAAACTAAAATATAAACCAAAAACAAAATGAAAAAAATATACAACGAAAAAATGTCAAAGTAAAATATGAATAGAGATTATATCAATATAAAATTAGATATTTCTATCATAACATATTATAATTGTGTAAATATATGTAAAAAACTAAAAATAGGAGAAAAATAAAGTTATCATATATTTAATGGAAGATGAATTACTTTCAAGAGTTACAATTATTAGGATAAATAAATAAGAGTTTTTTTAAAAAAACAAACTCAAAAATTTAAAGGTTTTTTAAATCAAGAGGTTATTCAATTCTTGGTGTTAAATTATAAATTCATATGTATATTATTATTTTCCATTCTAATTTAATATACTTAATATATATATATATGTGTTTTTGTTTTTTGGGAATATGATTAATATACATATATATATATATATATCTATGTTTTTGTTTTTTGGGAATATGATTCAACTCTCATATTTATGAATGATCATATATATACAAATTTTTGAAAGTACAAAAGAAACACAGATGAAAGCACTCAGATTCAACTAGTAACTTATAAGGTTATCTCAATGGTATAGTTACCCTACACAATCATTCTATTTTTTTATGCTAAACAATAATTGACCACACGACTCTTTCTATATAAAAAGTAACTAGCTAAGACTAATCAATGTTTTTTCAAACAGAATTATTCAAGATATATTATTCTTGCATTTATCAATTCTTTTAGGTTCTTATGATTATTTAACTGTCCACTAATTTCAATTTTCAGAAAATAGCTCTTATCCAAAAGAAATTTAGCCAAGAAGTACAGAATATGTATGGTAAGAAAATTACATGGTCAAAAAAAATTTAAAGATAAAAATATAAACAAGTAAAGAAAACTCATTCAAAATAGAAAATCCAAAATTTCAAATTATATCAAGTATTAGCAAACCAAAGTATTTGAAATTATATCAGAAGATTTAGATTATTAAGGATATCAATTAATTTCTGAATTTTGTTTGACATGTCATCTAATTTTTTCCCACTTTTTCATTTAAATGGATTATAAAAAAGAAAATAAAAAATCGAGTGTAGGCGAGTTCTATTATAGTATTTTATAATTATTGTAAATATGAAAAATATTAAAAAAGATAAGAAAACATTAGAAGTATCTATACTATCAAAGATTGACCTTTAATATATCAGATGAATTAACAGTTATCATACAAAATATTAAATTATAATATGGCCTTAACATACATAATTGTAAATGCATATAATTTATTAGAATTTAAGAAATTACTTTTAAAAAAACTTAAATTGTAAAGAGCAAATTATTCTTAATATCATCTATGAAAATATCTAGTAACACCAAATGAGATAAAATACTATAAATAAAAGGTATTTTTTTTTTTAAGTCAAATAAGTTGGAAAAGATATACTAAGGAGATAATCATAAATAAAATTTTCATTTATGATCAAAAGATGTTGGAAACATTCTACGTTGCTTATTCCACTACTACAAATTTTGTCTTTATCTTTTGAGATTCGTCATGAACTTACGATATTTTCTTTTGATTCTGGCACGAAGTCTCCGAGCTTTTTCTTCGTTCGTCTCCCTCTTGTAGTGATATACCACATGTGCAGCAAATTTTTGAGAAGAATCAAACACACCATTGCACTTAGAACATGTATATGAACCATTTTTTTCATTTGATATACTATGTGTACGGCCATCATACTCATCATCATCATCCTCAGAATCAAAAATATTGATTGGTCTAAGAATTTTCTTCAAAGATCGAGTATCTTAAGGAACATGGTTACACTTTGATGATGAAGAAGACATATTAAAATAATGAGGATCAACAAAATTTTGGTTTGGATAAACGACTCTAATAGGTGTCGGATTTAAAATTTTACGCTGATTACCAAGAAAAGTTGGAGGAAGAAATAAAGGAATCCAAATATTGGGTTTGGAATCCATAGCATGATTGACATGATCAGTTTCAGATTGGACATTGTCAATTGGATTGTTAGGAAAATATTTGTCACCATAAACAAAACCAACGTTTCTCCTCTGATAGTTCACATATGAACAATTAAATGAAAAAGAAGAAAAAGAGCATGTGAATTTTGAGAAGAGAAAAAAGGAGGAGGAGCAAATATATTTGCATGGTTCATACAACTAGATGCTGTGAACATATTTGGATTAGAAACATGTGAATTTTGAGAAGAAGAAAAATGAAGAGAAGTAAATAAATTTGCATGGTTTATGCGATCAGATGTTATGAACATATTTGGATTGGAAGCCATTAAAACTTCAAATGTATGTTTCACCATCGGTTTGTGTATCCTTTTATATAATTTTAACTAATTGAAAAGGTAAAAAAAAATTGAGATTTCTTAAATCAAAATCAAATCTATTTTGTAATTTCAAATTTGGCGCGTTATTTATGACTATTAAATCATCTATTTATCCGCTTATTTACTTTGTTGACTAATGACATCTCTAATTACCAAATCAGCAAGGATCAACCGCACACAACCAAACCACACAAAGCAATAAATGAAATTAAAGCCCCATTTAATTTAAATGTTTTTTTTTTTGTCAAACAAGACTTTTTATTTATGAAATCAGAATTAAAAGGTTTTCTATTTATGACATCAAAGGTAATGAACTTTAACAGTTAAGACTATACACACACAAAAATTAAGAAAAAATAAATAAATAAATAAAGAAAAAGAAATGAACTTATAAAGGATTTACCAATCCTTTTCCTTATCCAAATCTGCTCCCACCAACTCTTCTTCTTCATCAATCTTCACAATCCCAAAAATCTCTCAAATCGCTTTCTCTCTTTCAATAGACACCTCTCTCTCCCACCACGGATCTCTCTCTTTTATCCCCTCGCGACGCAATTCCGTTAGACGAAACCTCGGCGGCTGCGATTGCGTTGTTCTGCCCTCGCGGCGTAAGGTCCGTTACGATTCGTTGGTGGTGGTTACGGTTTCAGGAGCGGTACCAAGCCTAGATGCGCCTTTGGTTCCACGCTCAGCTCAGGGGAGGTTTCTAAGCAGCGTGTTAGCAAAAAAGCGGCAGCTCTTTCATTTCGCCGTCGCTGATTTGCTTAAACAGCTCGTTGATGATAAGGAAGCTGCCTTATCTCGTATGTTCCTTAGTTCTGGTTCCGATGAAGCTTCTCTCCACCGGTTAGTTTAACCTTCCTCCTTCCTTAATCACAATTGCAAGTACTTGTTGCCACTGTGGAATCACTTAGTTATAGGAAACAAAGCTTTAGAAGTTGAATAATCCAGAAATAATTAATTCTTTGATTCTTTAATTTTAGTCGTTGATATGAAATTATCCTAATCTATAGTTTACAAGTGTTTGTTACCACTATGGAATTGCCTAATTGTAGGAACGTTTGATTCTTTGAGAAATGTTTGAAACTTTGATTATATGATTGTAGTCATTGATCCAGAAACTGATGCTAATCAATGGTTACAACTTGTAACTTACAAGTTCTGGTTACAACTATGGAATCGTCTAATTGTGGGAGTCGGACAGAACTTTCTGTAGAAATGCATATTTCATTGTTTGTAGTAGTTAATCTTGTAGAGGAGTTGCATACTCAATGTTAAATCACGATTGCACATATAGGCTTTGAATGGTTGTACCGTATGGTGTAAACCGGACAATGCATACCAATATTTTGGTATGCAAAACATTAGACTGTGGTATGGAGCAGATTAGTATGGAGTTTATATTAGTATGGAGCTTTTGAGGAGCAGAATGAAAAATGCAGACCAATAGTGAATTTACAATGGTATGGAGTTGTACGCTCAAATGCATACTAGTATGGAAATTTTTAGTATGCAACAATGCATACTGGTATGCAATGGTGAATGGTAAATTAAATGCTGACTAATCCAATTTTAGTCTGCTCTGGAGCATACTGTACAACCATTCAAAGAGATAATCTTGGTTAAGTTTCTATCATATGATTTTGGAAAATTCCCTCTTTGGTTGATTTAATGTTTCAGTTGGTTCATGATTTGGCGTTTCTATGTAAGATGACACCGCGATTTGAGTTCGTTATTTTGCAAAGATTTCTAGAACAAGACACCATCTTTGGTTTTAGTCATTAATCATGCAGAGTAGTGAATCGTTGAATGTAGAATCATGATTCCATGTTTTAGTTGTTTTCATTTTCAGTTTGTATTTGGGGTTTATTGGATGCTAATACCTTGATTTGATTTTGTGGTTTCTCAGAAGGATAGCTCAACTTAAGGAGATTGATTGCCAAACTGCGACTGAAGAGATAATGTATATGTTAATCTTATACAAATTCTCAGAGATAAGAGTACCTCTTGTTCCAAAGCTTCCCAGTTGCGTCTACAATGGAAGGCTTGAGATCTCGCCTTCAAAAAACTGGGAACTTGAGTCAATCCATAGCTTTGATAAGAATCATCTCAGTAAAGTATACACAGCTTCCGTCTTTTATGGATACTTCCTGAAATCTGCTTACCTAAGGCTTAACACCATGAAAATTTCACCAATCAACTACGACATTACATTTCTGAATTTGATCCCAAGATATTGCAGAGATGCGCAAAGCCAAGGTCACACGAAGCGAAAATCCCGATAGAGAAGCAGTGCTTAGCTCTTTTCGGTCCTGAGGGAATCAGCGAAGAGAGCATAGTGACATCATTTTCTAGCCTGAAGAGGCTGCTTCTTGAGGCTGTGGCATTTGGTACATTCCTATGGGACACGGAGGAGTATGTAGATGGCGCTTTTAAGCTCAAAGAGAATGAGAATGCAGAAGAAGAAGACAATAGCAGTGTGTGAATCAGTTTGCTTAAAAGAAAATCTTGAAATATATTTTTGGTGGACATTGCATATATAAATATATAGAGAGAGACAAAAGGTTTCTATAGTGTCAATGATGGCTATATGAAATTAATTTTGTCTATAGCTTGCGTAATTATGTGTGTAGTTTATATTGAATGAGTAATAGACATTAGATTGGTTGTGTTGCTTTAGTATCCTCTTCCTAATTTAGTAATTTGTCCATGTCTTCAGAGGAGTAGAAAAAAAAACAGTGAAAAACAATTTAATATTTTTGTGTATAAAATGAATATAGTAATTATATGCTAAATTTTACTTCAAACTTTGATAGAAAAACTGTAAATTAAAGTTTATCGTTTCTTGGACTATCATTTATAAGAACATACGTTTGATAAAACATTAACTACTATGTAACATAAGTAAAAGCACATATAAAATGTGCTCTATCTTGTTTTTAAAACATCACAACAAAAACTCAAGTCGTTTAGTAAACAAAATCTTTCTATTTTTTTTTGGGTTAAAATATTGAGATTCTATAGAAAATGAAGACAACATTTTTCTTCCTAGTTCTTGCAGTTCTTGTTTCATCATGTAAGTTTATTCTCTTTAAATAAAACATATATACCATGTTTTATAGTCGAGAATAATATATTAACTTAATAATTTCATTTTCTTTTGAATTACTTATAGGTGTATCAAATATTATGGCACAATCTATTTCGGAAGAAAATACTCCCTTTCCCATTCCTCCACTAAGCTCTGATATTGATCCAACTGACGAACATGTTGGACACTCTCCTGATGACATGAAAATTCTTTTTTGCCAACAATGTGCATATCACTGTGTTGAGAAAAAGAAAAATGTATTTAGTTGTGACAATTCAATTTGTCGTTGTACCTTTGAAGACATTTTGTAAGATATTCTATTTGTAGAATAATCTTGAAAATCAATGAAAATAATAATAATGTACTATTTTCTTTATTTCCTGGTTTTATTTTTCATTTTCCCCTTATAACCCAAATGTTATGTATACATGCATTTGCATATTGCATGAATCTTTTTTTTTGGTAGGTTAATTACTGAATCTATTAAATGAGTTAGTTAAACTAAAAAACTATAATGATATAAAACAGATATAATAGGGGGAAACAAATGTATAATGGATTAATGGTAGCAAAACTAATTAGTATTTTGAAATATGTAGATATTCTTTGGTCTACATAAAATATAGTACTATATTTTATTAAAGTATTTTTCTAGTCTCAGAGGATAATATATTGACCCCATGGATCATTTTGAAGGATCCGCGTCTTTTTCAATCCAATTCAATATTTAGTTAGACTGGAATTCCCTTGTATATCCAATTTTTACATTCTCAAGATATTATTTGAACAAAACTGAAATGTCAATTCTGTTTATTGTGATTTTTTTTTATTTCTCATTCAATTTTGTAATTAAATTGAGGAGGGTTACATTCTTAAAAAAAATAATATTACCAAATGCAAATTTTCAATTAAGAAAAAAATAAACTAAATCAAACCAGTACGCAAACATATTTCTGTAATTATTATGTCTATTTGAATACATAAATGTTTTAGTATTAACTATTGCATTCAAAACCACAAATAAGAAAAAAAAACAGTTACACAAATACATTTATATAAAATTTTAAAATGAAAATAATAATAAATTGAGATGCCAAGTTCGTAATAAAGGAAAAATATAGCATTACCTTTATTATAATATTTAGGATTATTAATCTATTGTATAATATTATAATCAAAATTTATATATCTTCCTCATTATTACCTGAAGTAATAATTTCACTATTGAATATTGTTGTATTTAAAACTTAAACAAAAAGTGTAAATTAAATTTTATAGTTTCTTTAACTACTAGTATTTATTTATAATATAATACGTTTGATAAAACATTAATTAGTAACTACTATGTAACATAAGTAAATGCACATATAAATGTGCTACTATATTGCTTTTAAAACATCACAACCAAAACTCAAAACGATTAGCAAACAAAATCCTTCAAATTTCTATAGAAAATGAAGACAACATTTTTCTTCCTAACTCTTGCAGTTCTTGTTGCATCATGTAAATTATTATTTTTAATTATTACATATATATATATATATATCATGCTTTATAGTGGAGAATAAAATATTAACTTAATAATTTTATTTTCCTTTGAATTACTTATAGGTGTATCAAATATTATGGCAAAATCTATTTCGGAAGAAAAAACTCCATTTTCCATTCCTCAACTAAGCTTATTGATCCAACAGATGAACATGTTGGACACTCTCCTGATGACATGAAAATTATATTTTGCCAATAATATGCATATCACTGTGTTGAGAAAATGAAAAATGTATTTAGTTGTGACAATTCAATTTGTCGATGTACCTTTGAAGACCTTTCGTGAGATATTCTATTTGTAGAATAATCTAGAAAAAAAAATAAAAAAAAATAATAATGTACTAATTTTATTTAATTTTCTGGTTTTACTTTTAATTTTTCCACTTGTTGTAATCCAAATGTTATATATACACATGCAAATGATGAGAATGAAAACTTGAAAATGTTCTGAACGAAGAAAATATCACATTGGAAGGAAGAAATAATCGGTGGCTAGAGTTGATCATGATTGATAATATAGAGAGTGTCTCTAGATTGACAATAAGTTCTGTTAAAACTTAAAACCATTTTATTCTCTCTTACATAACACCATTTATCTTTTTATATAGTATATACAACTTCACACATACTCTTTAAACATTTCCAAGAAACGGAAAGCTTCACAAATCACACAATTCTCATTACTCTGAAGTGAATTTAAAAAAAAAAAACATTGGTACAATAAATTTGTAACAAAATCAGACGACTTGAAGAATCAAATCAAACAGTCAATAACGGGCCAAGCCCAAATAAAGAAAATAGTCCAAAAAGGCCCATTTACGTAAAGAGAATGTGAAGAAATAAAGTATACGAATGACACGTATCCATCTTCTTTCTCTTGGTCTATAAATACAAATTTACCATTCTCTGGCCAAAGTTTCTCTTTCCTTGGCTGGGGTTTTGAGAGAGAAACACAAAGAAGAGACAGAGAGAGAGAGAGAGAGAGAGAGTTTTCTTCTTCCCACATCAAAGAGAGCCAACCCATCAAAACATAACCCGTAAAAGTTTCAATTTTTTGTTTTTCAAAAATAAAACCTGTCATAGAAGAACATTTACATATATATTATTACACAGAAAGAGAAGGTATATATATATATACATATATACACACTTCTTATGCCAACACATGTAGATTGAGAAGAGAGAGAGATGAGAGATTTGATATTTTTCTCACTCTTGAGATCTTTTCGATTTTATATGAAACTGAAGCAACATCTTTTGATTTTGTTTTACTGATAAAGTTTGGATTTTTGAGTTTTGAAATTGGATCGGGGCAGAGATTACTAAAAAGCTTTGATTTTTGGGGTTTTCTGATAATTTTTTTTGGTTTTCTTTTACTTCAAAACCCACATAGAGAGAGGATTGGTACATAGCTTCGACTTTACGTTCCTTTGGCATAAGTTTTGTGATTTCACTTGACATTTTGTTTTGTTTTTGTTCAATTTTGATTTATTTTAGGGTTTTGATTGGATCGTCTTTTTGGAATCAACCCTGATTAGTGAAAAGCTCAATTCTTGGAGTGTGAGAATTGAATTTGGAGCTGTTGATGCGGGAGTTAGTATTATTTGCCCAATTGGGTTTCTTCACATTCAATTCGAGCTTTGCCACGGAGTTGAGATTTTGATTAATTGAACTTAAAAAGGTGCTTTTTTTTGTGAGATGTTCATAATTCCAAATGTGAGTTGTGTAAAGTGGTTCTGATCTTGATTTCTGGTGATGTGGTTTTGTGGCAGGCTAAGTTATAATCTTGAGGGTACCACTCTTAATTCAATTCAAGTTTGACCCATATCAGAGGGTTTCAGAAGTGTAATATTGCTAAGTTATAAGTGATTTCGAAATTGTGGACTTGGAATTTGATTACTGCGGGTCGGAAAGTGGATTTTGAGCTGGAATGGTGTACAGGATCATAGATTCGGATCTGGTCAAGTGTTGGGATAAATGAGCTAAAAAGTAGGAGAGTGGTTAAAGTATACTTACTTTACAGTTCCCACGGACAAGTGCCATGTCTCGCTGCTTCCCATTTCCTCCACCAGGATATGAGAAGAAGATTAGAACTGACGAAGCAGAACCTCTTGTAAAGGTTAATATGTCAACTCTTAGAACTTACTCTACTTTGAATCACTGTCATTCTGGTTATTTTTAGAAATTAGTAACCAATTTTTAGAGGAAACACAAGGATTGCATGAGACTGGAGTCTAATGGGTTTTGTGGAATTCTTTGTATTGTGGAATGTTTTGTGTTGTTTTTTAGGACTTATAGACATACTTAGTAAACCATTTGATTAGGTGATTCTTAGACTCTGGAGAATTAGTCTTTTGCTATTATGGTAACCTCATTGCTTGGTGATCAAACCTTGAGTATTCTCATGTAAACTGCGATCGATAGGAAGGATTTGACTATCTCTTATGAGAGTATCGCTGATGCTGATCGATTGGTACTTATATGTGAGAGAAATCATCAGAGATGTATCTCGTGTCATCTATAGAATTGTACCTTTCTTTTCCAGATTTACGAGAATGTTCCTTTGTCTCCTACTATATATAGAACACATTAAGGGTGATGGATCTTTGATTGAATTTAAATGGGGAATTGTAAGCTTCCAACTGAAGGGCTGTTCATGTAATTCGTTGTGTTAGATGTTAGAATGATTTATCTCATTGATTATTTTCTCAAGGGTTTGCTTATTTGACCTGAGGACCATATTAGTATCTCTTTTCACAACCGGTATTAGATTAGACTATTTAAGGATCGGGAAGTAGTGAGGGTGCCTTGCATTGATGTAGGTGATTGCATAGCCATAATTAAGACACTGCAGTAAATGGTACTCAGAAGAATATTGAGGAGTTTATTAGGAGTTAGTTATGGAGCTTGAATTTACTGGTAGTAGTTTACGGCAGATAGATCAGACTATTTACCTACTAGAGGATAAAGAAAAAGAAAAACAATGCATATCCATCCTTTTCACTATTTTTGGCCCGCAGCCGTATATAAGCTCATATGGGTTTTGAATGTCCTATCCTATCTACCAAAGCATGGTAAATCTGGTCTGTTAATAGTTGAGGGATTTGGAGGCTTTCGTTTTTCTTTCAAGTGTAATTCTCCTCTGGAAAATGACAGTTTTATGCTGAAATGCTTTTGTATTGTCTTTTATGCTTTTGCCACGTATAGAGTACAGTCTGTTATAGGTGGAAGTGGAACTATATGCTGCTGCCTTATATGTTTCTTCATGGGATGTGAATTTCAGGACAAGTACAAGGAAAAGAAGCACAAGAAGGATAAAGAAAAGAAAGAGGGTAAAGAGAAAAAGAGTAAAGATAGAAGCAAAGACAAACAGAAGGAAAGAAAGGAGAAGAAAGACAAACATAAAGATCGGAAAGACAAGGAGAAAGATAAAGAAAAAAGCAAACCGTTGGAGGAGAAGAAAGCAGAGGTTCTGACAAACACCGGGCACAGAGAGAAACTTGTAACAAATGCCGTGCAGAATAATATCAATGGAGAGTCAAAGTATGTACAGGACCTGGCAAGAAGGATCAGATATGACGAAGAAGCAACAGGAAGTCAGAGTGCACAAAAGATTGATTATCCCAACCCAAAAAATTTAGGAATAACTGGAAGAGCATTTGAGAATGGCCCAGTTGAGGAAATAACCCATAGGGTGGATGAAGATAAGAGAATCAATACCCCGAAGAATTTTGCAGCGGCAAAAAGTTCAAAAAATGCTACTTCTCGAGTATACTTAGGTGCAGATCAGAAAAGAACTGAGGTTATGAGTAAACCGATGGAGAACAGAGACAAGGCGAGGCAAACAGAATCAGCGGAGAAGAGTCACCGCAAGCAAAGTGTGACCAAGGGTGATAAACCAAGGGATCAAGAAGGGGAAAAGAAGAATGAAGCAAAAGATAAAGACAGAATTAAAGAGAAGAAAGAGGAAAACATAGAGTCAATAAATAAAACTCGCCAGGAGAAACCAAAATTGATAGGAGGGCCCAGATTAGAGGAGAGGGAAAAGGACTATCTGGACATAAGAAATAGCAAACCGCCTGACCTTTCACGGGCGAGCTTCAAGAACGTTATTACTGAGGGAAATCTTGGCAAGCGGAAGGATCATGAGACAAATGGATTCTTGTATGGTGAGTTTATTCCCTGATCCGATTCTCTGTCTGGTGAATGAGGAGTGTAGTTGCCATATTAACCATAGTATGATAATATGGCTTGGTACTTAAAAGCACCTTATAGTTTTATGATCCAATCATGGTATGTTTTCTTACCTTAAAAAGATAATTCAATTTCTTAGTCTCTGGGTAGTGTGGTAGTTATTTGGACTAATGAAACGTTGACAATGTTCTTCACTCTTCGTTTTTCTAACATTAGTCTTTAATTTATGTGCAGAGAATGGAACCACGCCACACAAGTTACAGAGGCACTCAACTTCTTCACCATCTGTGGAAAATGGAAGAACATTAGGTGCACCCCGAACTCCTCCAATGCCTGCATCTAAGGTGCAAGAAACGACTTGCAAGCCACAAGTCAAAGAAGTTAGGATTAACGGTTTTGCTGTATCTGGAGAAAAACAAAAGGTCTGTCCACCAAGCCCTTTGGCTGCAACAATGAAAGTGAAAGTCAAGGAAAATGGTGAAGCATCCATAAAGCCGCCTCATCCTGACCTAAAGTATCTCAATCAGATACTCAATGTACCAACAAGGGAGCTGTTGCTGGAGGTTGATGATGACCAAGAATGGCTACTTGGTCAGTCGGGTGTCAAGTTAAAAAAGGCGAGAACAGATACTCCAGATTCTGGGGAATCCTTGCAGGTCTGGAACCAAGCTTTCAGAGTAGAATCTGCGGATATTGTAGCTCTACCTTATGTTATTCCATTTTAGCTGTGACTATATTCTCGGATGCTCCTACGCCACAACCCATGAGGAGAAGTATCCCTCACACAACGCCACGCTACTTTGCAGCAGTGTTTGCTATGTTAGCATCAGCATCTATGATGGCTCTTTAAAGAAGAGCGACACAGCACTCCATAGCAGGGATTAAATATGCTATATGCCCATAAAATATGAACACCCACAAAGCTCTACATGGGTGGGGAAAAAAGAATGAATGAAGATGTAAGTAGAGTAAATCCATAGAGAGGTTAATTTTGTTGTTGACTCGTTGTTTGACATGTTGTGTTATATGGACAAGGATATGTGTGGCCTTTGGTTCTGCACGCAATTTTGATTCTCTGCTTGCATCACACCAACATTAGTAGATGAAGTTTGTATATTACAGAAAAAATAAAAAAGAAAAAAAGAGTAGGGTTCTGTGTGTTACTAGGCATGGAAACGTGTTATCAGAGTGATCACGGAAGAAGGTTAGTGTCAGAGATCTTTTTGTTTCATCAGAATCGTTGAGTTGGAAGATAGACTTTGTTTTCTCAGGAATACTATTGTACCAAATCCTGACTAAAGCAATGATCACTAGGAATGAAAAATTCCAGACTCTTTTTGAATCGTTGTGGGTATTAAGTAACTGATTAACCCTTTGTTTCTCAATCCTAGCGATCGTTGGTTTATCAGGATTTGGTACACGAGTATTCTTGAGAAAACCAAGAATATCTTCTCTTCGATTCTAACGAGAGCTTGAAGATTTTTGGTATTATATAACCTTTCTTATTAGCTCCATGCCCAACAGTGTAATGTGTAAAATTTTAGTAAACACATTTCTTTCAATCCTAAATCTCTCTCTCATTAATGCAATATAGTTGCTACGTTCCCTTAGTGGTGGCACGTGCTTTTTCAGTCGCACGATATTGATACACTTGTTATTTTTAGTTTTGGTCACGTAGATAACTCTTTAATTCAAAACCGTGTAAGCAGTTTAACTTCCTGTTTACGGATATAATTTTACCAACTTCAATTTGTTTCCATGTCTTAGTACAATGATCGAAATTCAATTTCTCACACAGAAGCATATTTGGTGAAAGATAGATTGATTTTAGTGCTAAAATGGGAGAGAAAATTTTTGGTGTTTGTTTCTCCGATGATCAATGCAGTGAAGTTCTCGATAAAATGCTTAGTAGAGACTTTAGGGAAATTACTTGACATGAAGTGTGTTAGCTTAAGGGTTTAGTGCTTTTTTCGTGTTGAGAATTCCCTTTGAAGACAGAGCAAGTTAGATGAACAAATTAGTTAGCTTAATAATTGTGATCTTGATTGATGGAGTGATGATGCAACCACAAATAACAAAAATCACAAAGAATCTTTGCCGTCTTGATACTGAAAAGCGATTAAGTTACCATTCTTTCTTGTATTTGCACTGTTGCCAAGAACCCCTACTGATGATGATATGAGTGGGTAAAGATATCACTGCATCCAAAGCTGTTGAGTCAAGGATACACTGGTGACGTGGTAGTCTTTTGTTTTGATAAGCATGTTGCTCTTTCATCTCTCAAAGGCTATCTCTTCCGGCTGAAACGGTAAGCTATAATCCCTTTGGATTTGTGTGTCCGGTCATGTAGTCATGTACTATGATGAAATACTGCTTATTGACCGATCAATCTGTTGCCGTTTTGCTCTGCTTACAAATATTGGACAGTTGTCGTGGTTTTGTTATCCCCGGATATTCAAGCAATATAGAGGACGTAGAATGAGTAAGGTGTATGGGTGTTTTATTACTCTGGAATGATTAATTTAATACAGTGAATAAATATGCTCGGTTCAAGTTTCATTTTCTTTTACAAGCGCTAGGTTTTACTGTTTTAGCTATGAGTTATGATTACAATCCTCTTAATAGTTTCAACAGTGTAATGTTTTGTGTAGCCCCTCTTGAAAATTTTGCCTCTGAAGTTAACAACCTATATATGTCATATGTGATATGTTTGCAGAGTTCAAGCATCAGTGTGAATGAGCTGGAGAATCCAATAGGCCAATGATACGACTGAGTCATGGGTTGAAGAACATGAAAAAATAACCAGAAACGGTCCTCTTTCCTTTCTAAAGCTCACGAAGAAGCTTACCATTCATGAAAATCAAGCAGCAGCTTCTTCAATTTGGTAGATAAGTTGTGATACTAGTTCTTCATGTGCAGCATCTAATTTAATATTCTGCCCTATAATATATATATAGATCTTATTTGATCAATTTATTAATCATATGGGACCGTTAATCATCTAATATATATTACTGTGGAAAACTCTCAGCCAATAGATTGGTAGGCTGGACAAGGTTGACTTGGAGTCAACTTGTTTTGACAAAATTGATCGCTTTCTGAGAATTTAGATCATTTTCTTTTCTTGGCGTTCTTGCTGGTTTGTGGTAGGTGATTGTGGACGAGTATTTTATGGCTGGAGGAGTTGTGTCGTTTGGAGTTGAGAAGCTTTGGGATCTCCTGAGCGGAGAATCTGAGCGATTGCAGGGAATTGATGAGCAAGTTGATGGACTAAAGCTGCAGCTAAGAAGGTTACAATCGTTGTTGAAAGATGCAGAAGCCAAGAAACATGTAAGTGAAAGGATGAGAAACTTCTTAGAAGATGTCAAAGACATTGTTTATGATGCTGAGGATATCATTGAATCGTTTCTTCTGAACAAATTTAGAGGAAAAGGGATAAAGGAGCAAGCGAGAAGACTTGCTTGCTTCTTGATGGATCGCCACAAAGTTGCTTCAGATATCAAAGGCATCACTAAGAGGATCTCTGAGGTGATTGGGGAAATGCAGAGTTTTGGAATTCAACAAATCATTGATCATGGTGGTCGTTCGCTGTCTTTTCAGGACAGACAAAGGGAGCAGAGGGAGATCCGGCAAACGTTTCCTAACAGTTCTGAAAGCGATCTTGTCGGGGTGGAGCCGAGCGTTGAAGAATTGGTTGGTCATTTGGTGGACAATGATAACGTTCAAGTCGTTTCCATATCTGGGATGGGGGTTATTGGTAAAACCACTCTGGCCAGACAAGTCTTTCATCATGACTTTGTCCGACGTCATTTTGATGAATTTGCATGGGTCTGCGTTTCACAACAGTTTACGCAGAAGCATGTCTGGCAGAGGATCTTTCAAGAACTTCGGCCACACGATGGTGATATTTTACAGATGGACGAATATACAATCCAGGGTAAACTCTTTCAATTGTTTGAGACAATTAGATATTTGGTTGTCCTTGATGATGTATGGAAAGAAGAAGACTGGGATCGAGTAAAAGCTGTGTTTCCTCATAAAAGAGGTGAGCGAACTTGTGTGAATGTTAAAAGAAATATATAGAAGAAATGTCTTTAATTTATTCCCTAACATGATGAACACAAAAATATTTTGCAGGTTGGAAGATGCTACTTACTTCTCGGAATGAAGGTGTTGGGTTACATGTTGATCCAACATGTTTAGCTTTTAAAGTAAGAATTCTTAATCCCAAAGAAAGTTGGAAGCTCTGTGAGAGGATAGTATTCTCTACGAAAGATGAAACTGGTACAGTTTCAAATATCAAATTAAGATCAAGAATCTAGTAAATTTATTTTGCAGCTCACATCTTGAAATGTTTGATGTTGTGCAGAATTAAGGCTTGATGAAGAAATGGAAGCTATGGGAAAGGAAATGGTCACGCATTGTGGGGGACTACCATTAGCTGTTAAAGTGTTGGGAGGTTTGTTAGCTAATAAACATACAGCTCGTGAGTGGAAAAGAGTTTGTGACAATATCGGAGCTCAAATCGTAGGAAAAACGTGCTTAGATGACAACAGTCTCAATTCGGTTTACCGAATAATCTCTGAGTTATGAAGATTTGTCAATGCATTTAAAGCATTGTTTCCTTTACCTAGCAATTTTCTCCGAATATTTAAAGATAGATTTGCAGATCTTGTTCAGTTACTGGGCTGCAGAAGGAATTTACGATGGATAACCATCCAAGATAGTGGAGAAGGGTACCTAGAAGAGCTAGTGAGGAGAAATACGGTTATTCCTGAAAAGCCCTATTTGAGTTCAAGATATGAATATTGTCAAATGCATGACATGATGAGAGAAGTCTGTTTATCTAAAGTCAAAGAAGAGAACTTCCTACAAATTATCAAAGACAACCTTACTTCCACCTCCACTACCATCAGTGCTCAATCTCCTCGCAGACTCACCGTACATAGTGGTAATGCCCTTCTTTGTTTACTGGGACACAAAAACAATAGAAAAGTCAGATTTTTTTTGTATTTTGGGGACTCGAGGAGGAGGAGGAGGAGGAGGAGGATTGGAAACAGTCAGCTTCATGCTTCCAGAGTTTACCATTGCTCAGGGTGTTGGATCTTTCTATGTAAAGTTTGAAGGAGGAAAGTTGCCTTCTAGCATTGGAGGGCTCATCCACTTGAGATTCTTGAACTTATGCCAGGCTGTAGTATCTCATATACCTTCTACTATGAGGAACTTAAAGCGTCTGCTCTATTTGGACTTAAATGTTGCTCCATTAGAAGGGGTTCATGTGCCAAATGTTTTGAAAGAGATGCTAGAGTTGAGGTACCTTTCCCTACCTCGGTACATGCATGATAAAACCAAGTTGGAATTGGGTGATCTAGTGAACCTGGAGTACTTGTGGCATTTCTCAACGCAACACTGTAGTGTGAGGGACCTCATCCGTATGATCAAGCTCAGAATTCTCGTTGTATCTTTGAGCAAAAGGTGTACTTTTAAAACCCTATCGTCATCTTTCCCTAAATTGCGAAACCTGGAGACACTTCATTTCGTTGGTTGGCACAGAACCCCTGTGGATGATGATTATGTGGGAGAATTCTTTCTGGATTTTATTCATCTATAAGAGTTAAGATTGATAGTAAGTATGTCAAAGATTCCTGATCAACATCAATTCCCTCCCCACCTTGCACATATAGAACTAACTATCTGATTGCCGCATGGAGGAGGATCCAATGCCGATTCTAGAAAAGATGTTTCATTTGAAGTCGGTTGAACTAAGAGATGAGGCATTCGTTGGGAGGAAAATAATGTGCTCAAAAGGTGGTTTTCCTCTGTTATTTGCTCTGAATGTATCTAAACAATCGGAGTTGGAAGAGTGGATAGTAGAAGAAGGGTCGATGCCATGCCTTGGTACCTTGATGATACATGATTGCAAGAAGTTGAAGGAACTTCCTGATGGACTCAAGTACATAACATCTTTAAAGGAAGTGAAGATTGAAGGAATGAAGAGGGAGTGGACGGAGAAACTGATACCAGGTGGAGAAGATTACTACAAAGTCCAGCACATTCCCAGTGTTCAATTTATCAATTGTGACGAAGAGCAAGACGAATAACTAGTAGCAGGTAAAAAGAAATGGTTTAATGTTCACTTTGTTGGTTTTTTTTTTGCATCTTCTTTGGATTCGTGTGAAAGTCATGTGGACAGTCTCAACTATTATACATTGTTCTAACACAGGTGATCATCTCTGAAATAGGTGCAGGAACGAACAATAAGCTAGCCAAATTCTTTTATATATAGATTCACCAAAATCACATGGGAAACTTGAAGGGCTCAATAAGAGATAAAGGCTGTTTCATAAGAGTCACTAATAAGGTACCAAGTCTTGGATTAGTCTCGGAGCTCTCGCTTTCAGTGCAAATATTATGTTGTGGCTCAGAATATCAAAAACTATATCATATATAAATAATGCTTGAGAACTCTTTCACAAAATGGAGAAACGAACCTTGGTTTTTGGAGTTCATTGTAAAAATTGTTGAATTTTATTTTGTCTAAAAATGCATGACACGGTTTGTTTTGTTTTCTCGTTTATGACTTGACACAGATTGTTTTTGTACGCTTTATTTACATCACTAAAATAGGTTGGGTTTTGTTAGTTTTGCCACCTTTTGGTACTCTGTATACGCATAGGCAACAAAACTGATGTACAACAAACGAAATTAGCCACCTTTTCTACTGTGTGTATGCGCATAAGCAAGATATGGTTGAGCCAAGACGAGCAAAACTGATGTACAACAAACGAAATTAGCCACCTTTTCTACTGTGTGTATGCGCATAAGCAAGATATGGTTGAGCCAAGACGAGCAAAACTGATGTACAACAAACGAAATTAGCCACCTTTTCTACTGTGTGTATGCGCATAAGCAAGATATGGTTGAGCCAAGACGAGCAAAACTGATGTACAACAAACGAAATTAGCCACCTTTTCTACTGTGTGTATGCGCATAAGCAAGATATGGTTGAGCCAAGACGAGCAAAACTGATGTACAATAAACGGAATCATCTCATTTCCAAAACATGTGGCAAAACATTATATTTTCTCACGGGAACAAAAACAGAGACAATTAGAGAAAGATTCCTCGTCGTCTAAAACTTTACGGGTTTGTAGCGAGTTTGTTGAAGGCTGCGACAACTCTCTCTTCCGTGAATTGTCTATGGTTTTCATAGAAATCTAATATCTCCATTGCAATATTCTTCACCTGCCAATATGTTCACAACGCACCGATGAATAATTAAACAGGACCATATGCATTCTAGTAACAATCAGAGCTAATATCTTCACAGAGAGTTAAAAGGACAATAACAATGTTTACGACGTAAAGGCATAAACATAAGACTTACAATGTTCATGTCGACGGAAAGCTCTTCAAACCATGTCCTTATGTCTTTCTCTTTGTGTACAGAAGCAATGTAAATGCAAGCGAGTGTGATGAGAAAAGGCGGATGTGTAAGGATGAGGTCCATTCTGTAAGTGTCGTTGACAAGACCCCTATAGTTTCCAAAGAAAACTAAAAGCAGTCAAGAGAGCATTTACTTTTTTTGCTTGCAAATCAAAACATGTTAGTAACTTATATACAACTGACTTGTTGATTTCAACAAAACTTCATCCCTAAGCTTAATAAAGGACAAAAGTTTTCCATACATACCAAGTTAAATGGGTCATACTTGTGTCATTGATTCCAGAATCCTGCAAGAACCTGTAAGTAAAGCAAGAAGAATAATCAAAAGGAAATGCATTGCAAAAATATTTAGATGTCTGACACATAAAAGATCCAAAGCAAAAGATACGCAAAAGACTTTACTCAGGCAGAGATCGGTACGGGTGGAATACAACAAGGTAGAAGTTCAATGCTTCCAAGATCTTCATCTCCATTTCCAGGATATCTTTGATCTCATATCTAAACTTTTCATCATTATCTGCAGAGAGTGAAACATCCAAATCTCATCAGAAACTCAGATAAAACTCAAAACAAATTTTCTAACCAAACAAGCTTGAAGCAGAAAATTACACAATTTTTTAATGTAGAAGACTAGAATCTTGGCGTGCACCACACTCTCTTCTGCTTTGCAAGCCAAATACAAACAGGTCGGTGCGACAAGCCGAGGCTCATATTCCGTCAAACTCTTTCTGTCAACAAACACAGTACACCATATAATCAATGATCAAGGCCTCATGCCATCAAATCATCAGAAACAAGAACAAAGCCATACATACCTTGTGTAGACACGACGCATATAAGTAACTGCAGTTGCAACAACTCTGAATCATAAGTGCTAAATCAGTCAGCATTGTTCAAAGGGTCGTAGCACATTTCATATCTCTTTTAAAGACTAACAACGAAAAGACTTCACCTTTGCCTAATCTTAATGTGTTGTGCCAATTTCGATATATCTGAAAACGAACAACAAGAAAGACCCTTGAATGTTTTAATTGATGATCCACAAAATTCCAACACATAGAGATGATTAAAATCTGGAAAACAACAGACAATTAGACATATGAAGCTTGATGAGTCTGAAATCTTCAACAGAGATTCCTCTCTGAGCATCAATGGGATGAACAACATTAATCTCTTCTGGGTCCTTTAGCTCTTTGCTGTACGAATCAAAAACCCAGAACACGAATCAAATCAGGAACACATACAAATTGAATCAAAAAAACGATCTGTGATATTAAGATTGAAAACTTACTAATGCGTCGAAGTCCAGAAATTGGAAGCCATAGCTGCTTCTTCGATCCTTCAACTTCAAAAATTACAAAAGTTTTTATTTTTATTTTTATTTTTTGGTGGACAATGAGAGAGCATACGGTAAAGCAAGGAAAAAGTATATAAAGTATTATCCCAATTTTAGTTTTATTTATAACAAAAACAAAACAAAAAAATTGTGTCTTTTGTTACTATATATATATATATAAAATTAAACTAATTTACTCAATCTTATAAATCTTTTTTTTTTTCTCATGAAGTCATGATCAATATGATCTTAGGTTTTTTTTTTCTAACATAGTTTTTTATTTTTTCTTCTTTTTTCTTCTAAGAGAGGTTTAGGTTTTTGACAAAAAAAAAAAAAAAAGGTTTAGGTTTAG
>NC_025695.1:36969475-37013559 GCF_000633955.1 Camelina sativa
AGATCTTCAAACCATGCAGTGATGTCTTTCTCTCTGTGGACACTTGCTATGTATATGCACGCTAGCGCTATGCGATAAGGTGGGTGTACAAGTATGAGGTCCATCTTATATGTATCGTTAACAATTCCCCTGAAACACGAAAACAAACCTTAGTTTTTTTTTAATGCTTTTTACTCAGGTCAGAGATCTAAAGAAATAAGCAAAATTTCGCATATAGAAGGACTTTACCATGTGATCTGGTTCATATTTACATCGTTTATTGCAGCATCTTGCAAATACCTGAGTAATCAAAAGAATGAGTTCTTGATATGAAAATGTTGATCTTCTAACTAAAATGAATTCTCAGTTCCATAATAGGGAAACATATAGGTTTAGATACCATCAAGGCACACAAAACTCTCACCAAGGAATATAAAATACAATTGGTCCAAAACACTTCATTGGTTATAATGAAGTCAAAAACATTAAAGGCAACTACAGACAATAAGAGGAAACATGTGAAAATTATACGGCTTCTGAAAAGCAGATAAGAGAGGTGAAGCGTACAAACTTAGATAATGAAAGGTAAGGGTGAAACACAACCAGATAATAGTCTAGTGCTTCTAAGACTTTCATCTCCATTCCTAATATATCTTTTAGTTCATATTTGCACTCATCAGGATCTGCAACGACATAAGAATCGTAGTCGAAATGTCAACAAAAAAAAAAAAAACGCATATTGAAGGAGGTTCTCATAGAATTAAGCAACAGTGAAAAGTCAAAAACGTTCCAAAAAAAAATAGACACAGTAGAAGAAGATATTACACAATCTTTTGACAAAAACAAGATTCCTGGCCTGCACAATGCTTTCTTCAGCTTTAGAAGCCAAGTACAAGCACGTAAGTGCCACAAGACGAGGCTCAAACTCTACCATACTCTTTCTGAGACAGCATAATAATGTCAAAAGAAGATATTAGTGGCTAAAACTGAAAACTTTCGGTTGCACACCTTATGGTGTTTGATGACAGAGATCAAACATATAGACACATTGGCATGACTATGCTTTTGAATAAATAAACAAGAACTGTCAACAACTAATTTATTGGCAAACAAGAAGAATTTAACTCATTGAATAATACCTCACAATCACAAGATATACAAATTATACATTGCATACCTGATATAAACCCGCCTCATATACGTAATTGCAGTAGCTACAACCCTACATAAGTAGGGCAAACATTCAAATTAAATTCCAGGTTACTACTGAACCAAAAACAACTGCAACAGTAGAATCTCTGATTTAGCAAAAATTGGATCCCCAAATTGCAAAAAAAAAAAACTAACCTTTGCCTCACTTTAATGTGCTGAGCCAATTTCATTATATCTGAAAAAAAAAACAAAGAGACATATATATAAACTCAATACTTCCTTTGATCCATCTATAAAAATTATCCAAACCAGTTGCAACAGAGACAAACAAATTTGCGAGTGAGAAAAAAAAAAGAAAAAAAGAGAGGCTTTCTTACGATTAGACATATGGAACTTGATGAGCTTGAAATCATCAATTGAGATACCACGTTCTACATCGACTTCTTCTGGATCCAAAAGCTGTTTACTGCTTTGTCCAAACCAGAAAAAAATAAATAAATAAATAAAGTCGAGAAATTGAAATTAAAAAGTTGCGTAGAAGGAGAAGAAGAAGTGAACTTTGATGGGTAAAGTTGAAAAGAATGATTACTAGTGAGACGAATTCCAGAAATTAGCAGCCATTTTTTCCGGTAGACCGTCGAGACTCGAGATTTTGGTAAGGAGGAGGAAGGAGGAGAAGCTTTTTTGTTTTTCTGTTATCTGTCAAATCTTTTTTTTTTGGTTTGGTGGTCGTCTCATGATCTATCAAATCGTTACTTTTATTTGAAAATTTTACATTTTAAGGTGTTCGGTCCATTATCAGCCCATTATCGGCCCAATAGTCATATATATTTTTCTCAGAAAGTCAGAACACTTCATTGACTCAATTGTTTAATAGTCAACTAGCAACAAATAGAAATACGAAGACGTCTTGAAAATCTCTGGATGTTTCTCTCATGAGTTGTTTATATATATTTTGGAAAAAAAAAAAAAGATCAAGTATAGTTTCTTAGTCAGTGGAAGTTATCACTTATGATGAACTGATGATGATATGGACATCGTCGTCCAATGCATATATATAAATGGGGGAGAATGTCTTATGATTCATTTTTGACCCTATGTTATTCGTCAAATATGTATTAGTTAAAACATTTTGCTAAAATTTACTGTTTATTCATCTACTTAGTATATCTAATTTTTGTCATAATCATTTTACTCAACTTTTGTTAATATATTTTTCTTTAAAAACTGATATTGGAATATGGAAAAAGGTTGATTTTTTTTTTGCCTTTTTTAAACAAACTTTTTGTTCTTGATATAATAGTGGCAAAATTAGTTCTTATATGACTCATAAATTAATAAAATATTAAACACAAAATAAATAAAATATATGTTTCAATGAACAATTACCAAAAACGTGATTAGTTTCATAACTTTTATAATAAAAACAAAATATAACGTATTCTTTTCTTTCAAAATTTTAAAAAGAAAAGTCAAAAGAGTCATGTTTTAAGTTAATTTGCGATTTTTTTCAATGTAACACTTTATATATATAAATACAAATTTCTAAATTTAAAAAGAAATATTTTTGTAACTTTGAATACAAATTTTCATGGAATGTAGTGTATCATAAATATAACAAGTTCAAAGTTTGTCGAATAATTAAACACAGAATAAAATTTGGAGTTTAAAATGTCAAAATTCAAGATAGAAGATAAACTTGGAAAGTTGCAAATGCTACTGCCTACATCCATACATAGATTTGAAGTGGTTGAATCAACAACTTAGATATAAAAATACATTCTACTCGGATTCTGAATTAACATGCAGACGTGTGCATTATATAGATTAACTATAGTTAGGTTAAATAAATTAGATTTTCTCAGTCAGTAGAAGTTAATCACTTATGATGATGATGATATGGACATCGTCGTCCAATGCATATATAAATGTGGGAAAACGTGTTGTGATTCATTTTCAACCTTATGTTAGTCATCAAACGTGTATTAGTTAAAAAATTTTGCTAAAATTTATTATTCATCTACTTCGTATATATATTTTTAATATTTTTTTCATAGTCATTTTATTCAAGTTTTCTTGATATATTTTTTTTAACTGATAGTGGAATATGGAAAAAGATTGATTTTTTCTTCTTTTTTTCAAACAAACTTTTTGTTTGTAATGTAATAATGACAAATTTACTTCTTATATGATTCATAAATTAACAAAATAATAAACGCACAATAAATAAAATATATGTTTTGATGAACAATGACAAAAAAGTGAATAGTTTCATAATACAAAAAAAGAAAATATAACGTATGTTCTTTCTTTCAAAGTTAAAAGACAAGTTAAAAGACTCACGTTTAAAGTTAATTTGTGGATTTTTCAATGTATAACTTTTTATATATAAATACAAATTTTAAAACATAAAAAAAAATATTTTTGTAACTGTAAATACAAAGTTTCATGGGATGTAGTGTATCATAAATATAACAGGTTCAATGTTTGTCGAATAATTGAACATGGAACAAAGTTTGGAGTTTAAATGTCAAAATTCAACAAAGAAGATAAACTTCAAAAGCTGCAAACGCTAATACATCCATAAATAGATTGTCTAAATTTATTTACTTAATTAAGACATATATTTTTTTTTTCTTTTAATTTATAAGAACTAGTAAAAAAAAAGAATCAATGACCTTGCTACTGAGAATGATGGACTCAAAAGGACTTTTCGATTCACGTTTGACATGCTGAGTACCACCAAGTGTGTGCCATCTTTTTTTTAATATGAAACCAATGATTGAATCAACAACTCAGATATAAAAATACATTCTATATACTCGGATACTGAATTAACATGCGGACGTGTGCACTATATTATACATCTACTACTCCAATTAATCCAAGTTTATAAATCCTTAATAATCTAATTTTAATCATCAGTAAATAATCTGAAGTTAGTAGTGGGAGTGGAGGAGGAAGTGCAAGAGACCTTAATTTTGACACGTGTCGGTCCAAAAAAGAGTCCATGACCACCCACACCCCAAAGAGTCTCTTTCCGTCTATATAAACAAACAGCCTCCTCAAGTCCCCACAAAGTCCTCTTCCGTTGCCTTTTTCTTCTCGCTTTTTCTTTTTTTTTCCGTACACTTGGCCCTCTCGTCCTCGCGATCAAACCCTAGGTCCCGCCATTGTTCTCGAGGTCCCCCAGACCTACAAAATCGGAACTCTGTTTCGCTACTGTAACTTCTTTCTCTCACTCTCTTCTTCACTCTTACTCTAATTTCAGGTGAATCGTCTCTGGCAATTTTCGTTTCTCGTTGATGTTTGATGTGACCGATTTCGCCGAATGTGTGATCTACAGTGAGATTTCGTAGTGTTGGAAGCGAAATGTGAAGTAGATTTTGTTGTTTCGTAGTTCGTTTTGTTGCTTTGTATGTGTTGTGTGTTAGGTTCGTGAGGTTTCGTCTAACGAAATGATTGGGAAATTAGTCTGTGATTTTAAGGAGTTGTGGGTTGTTCTGTGATTAGATTTGATTCTGAGAGTTTTGTTGTTGTTTATGAATCACAGGTGCTTGTTGCTGTGGAGGTTTGTGATAGATTAGAGATACTATGGATTCTTCTTCTGCTGCTGCTGCACCTAAACCTGTTGTTGATTCACTTACTGTATGTCTCAATTTATGGGGTTTGCTTCTTTCTTTTTCACAAGTTTGGTTCATATCTATTTTTATGTTGTTAAGTGTATTTTTTTTTTTTTTTTTTTTTTTTNTGTGTTGGTAAATGTAGGTTGGGAAAGCGTTTGTCAGTCAGTACTACCACATTTTGTACAACATGCCTGAGCATCTTCACCGCTTCTATCAAGAGATTAGTAAGGTTGGGCGTGTTGGACAGGACGGAGTTATGCGCGATTTCTCTACCTTGGAGGTAAATGTTGTCAGTAGTTTTAGTTGGGGTTTGGTTGAATGAGACTATTCTTTTTTATTTCATTGTGTTAGGATTAGTCCATTTACTCGTGTAAACAAACATGAGTGTCAATTGGTTGGTTGAAACTGGATGCGGTTTTAAGTAATTCTCTTTAAGTTGGTCTCATTTGATGCTTATTCTTTGAGCAGGGTATAGGTGAGGAGCTTAAGTCACTGACTTGTGGAAATTTCAGTTCCGCTGAGATTACCAGTTATGATACCCAAGAGTCTCACAGTGGGGGTTTCCTCCTTGTCGTTACTGGATACTTCACTCAAAACGAGACATTGAGGAGGAAATTCACCCAGACTTTCTTCCTTGCTCCGCAAGAAAATGGGTTCTTTGTTCTGAATGACATCTTCAGATTTGTGAATGACGATGCTAAGAATAATGTTCCAGAGGCCATAGATGGGCAAGTTGTTTCTGGGAAGGACTCTACAAGACCCAGTCTTATTAATGGTAAGTTAAAATTACACTCATTATCCATCACTTCTTTTTTGAACTTCTTCCAATGCACAGTATATTGCAATCCTTTTCTTAAACTTAAGCTCCTACAGGCAATAAGGGCTCTGAGCAAGCTGCATGTGTTTCAGCGAACCCTGTTTGTACGGAAGTGTCTAAACCCTTGAGTAATGAGAATGCTAAGGATAATGTTCCAGTACCTGAGATTGTTAATGAAGAAGTTCCACAGATTGAGATAACTTGCAAAAGAGTTGCAGAGGAGTCACTGAAATGTTATGACCAAGATGATGGGCTCGAAAATGTTCCCAAGAAATCGTATGCCTCTGTGGTAAGTAGTCATCTAAGAGGATTCTCAACTTTGTTACACCTTATTTTAGGGTTTACTATATCACTTTTGAAGTTTTCTATATATAATTGATGACTTTCATAACAGTTAAAGGTAACGAAGACTAATTCTGGAGTTTCAGCTGTCTCTTCATTGTCTCCGAAGCAGATACAGAAAGACCAAGAACATCAAGCGCCTTCAGATCCTTCTCGAGGCCAGATACTCAACGACCAAGGAAAACAAGCATTTTTAGATCCTTCTCCAGTGATAGAATCTGATACAGTTTCTGAGTTTGTTGATGCTGCTGACAATGGGCACAGTCAGGAAGGTAGGAGTTCACAGAATAGCTGAACCTCAAGTTTTCAGTTATTTCTTCGTCTATTTTCCCTTATCTGTTCATTACATGGTTTTATTCTCTTTTTTTTGTCTTTTCATTAGTGGTAGCTGAGGGTACATCTATTTATGTGAGACATCTTCCTGCAAACGCCAACATTGACATGCTTGAGGCTGAATTCAAGCAATTTGGAGCTATTATCAATGGTGGAATTCAAGTTATAGGCCAAAGGGTAAGATTGACCAATTAACTTAAAGTATTGGAAGCTTTCTCCCGGGGATAATGAAACACTTATCTTACATAGAGTTTTTTTTCTTAAACGAATGATAGTTTACTGTATGACTGGCAGGGACTTGGTTATCCTTATGGTTTTGTTGAGTTTGAGGAGGCAGATGCTGCTCAGAGAGCAATAGAGGTACATATTCTAACCTGTAATATAATTTTCACATTCTTGTTTTAGCATAATAGAAACCAATATCAGCGTCAGGTGTCTTAACCTTAAATTGATGTATATATGAAATCATCTTAATGATGCAGGCTTCACCTGTGAGAATTGGTGGACAGAGAGCTTTTGTGGAGGAGAAGCTATCCACATCAAGAGGTGAGTTGGTCTAGGTAGCAAAACTTTGATATGGTAATGTAAAGAAGAGGAGGATGATTTTTTTGTTTGTTTGCTTAAGTAAACAGGTCACAGAGGAAGTGGATACGGAAACAGAAACGTGGCAGTGAGAGGAAGAGGAGGTTATGGATATGGCTACGATTACAGGAGGGGAGGTGGAGGAGGAGGAAGGTCTTTTAACCGTAGAGGCAATGAGTACGTCGCCAGCATCAACTCATACTAAACCGGATTGGCTTCTTTTGTGGTAAACCGGATAAAAATGATTCTTGGAACGGTAGTAAAAGGACTGATTTGGTAGATAAAAAAGATGAATGATATGTTGTTGTCTCTCGGGTATTATAATTAGAAGAAAAGAAAAATATTTGTCGGGGTATGAAGGCGGAAGGCTTATTTTGTAAGACGTTTTAAATGCGACTACTATTAATATCATGTGAAGGTTCTAGACTTAAATATGTTCGGAGGCTTTTTTTTGTTTTTTCCATCCGATTCTGAACGTGTGGTACCAAAAGCGTGTGCGTGTTGGGACCATGTAATATTTTTATACGGACGGATCCTTCTTTGACCAGACTTAAAGACTGTTTGCGTCCCTGACGACAAAACTTTATATTCTTTAGTACGCTCTTGTCATATAGTGTTTTTATTCGGGACTTCTCTGTTGGTCAACTATTTGTAAATAAACTAAAAATACTCATTCTTGGAATACATTAAAGTAGCAAAAAATAATGAGAAATTTGGTGAAATGGCAAGATTCGCTGAACCTTTAAAGTTTAAACACATAGCACATGATATACTGGTGCAAGGTTGGATAAGTCTCTTCAGATTCCACCCAGTTTCAGGATGAACCATGGAATTTACCAGGGTGTACCATAGGCTACTACTATATATCGACGGGTGATGATCAAGATTAAATCCAAGAGGATCTTTGGCGAATAGAAATCTGAACATTTAGAGACTTACCCATGATTAAATGGGATTATTGAAGTGGCCAAGTCCTGGTCGGAGTTGGGATGATCAGGGTAAAACGTTTGATTGTGCTTCCCTAAGATTAATTTGAGACCGAGTCACGATCCGTTGATGAATCAAGATAGACTATTGAACAAAAGCAAGAAGAATAATTGCACGACGCACTTCATTTGACATAACATGGAGCAAGTAGCTACGAACTAAATAATGAGTTCTATGAATTTGGCCGAAATCAGACCATTAAAATACACTCTGGTTAAGGTCAAGAAGTGGCATGAACAGGAAAAAAACTCTCCACCGCCATAAACCCGGATTGGGGTCTTTCAATCAGTTGTGCGGCTGTTTACAAGAACACGACTTGGGTCTTCTCTTAGGCTATAGAGAACAGTATCGAGTGGTATTAGCCAACCAGAAGGGGCAATATCCATCTTTCTAATATTTGACATGTCACCAGAATCATGCATCCGGTAGAAAGAAATGAACTAACCTTAATGATCACCATTCAGCACTACAGTTCAATACTACTCACCCCATGACTAGAAGATTCAAAAGTTAGCGGTTGGAGACTTGGTGTTCTTGGAATGTTTGTAATCAATGGTTTACTCAGCAATTACACCTACCATTATAAAATTCCTAATCACTCATCAGTTAGAACTACTGTGGACTATGGCGGAATTTAATTGTACAGAACAAGTGAACAACCAATCCAAAGGATCAAAAAATCTATAATGCATACACCATTTAACATCCCTCACAAATAAGGAAAGCTAAACCACCACCACTTCACTAGATTGGCCTATAAATCTAGCTACCAGTTCTCGGTATTATCACCAACCAAAATGAGAAAGACCAACACTCAAGCCAAGCTCCTTCTGGCACTATTTTTGATGGCACTTCTACTATCAGTTGCTGAAGGAGGGAGGTATGTACCTGAGAACCAGAGTGAGGTTCGCCAATAACCACTCTCGGGTTGGTTTGGTTTTCCACACTAAGGCTGGCCCTTTCATAAAGGATGGTATGGTCATTTCCCTCTCAAAGCTGGCCTCAGCAACCAGAACCTTGTGCCCGCATCTCAGACTACAGGTGATCCCAGTATAGCTGCATCCACCGGGTTTTCATGACAAGGCGATGGTGCATAGTGCAGACTACTACAAGGTGACCTTGAGGTGTAATTAAATAAGGCAGAGCAATAGAGAATTGATTGAAACCCATGTCTATTAGCTTCTGTAATCAATCTTTTTGCGACCATAGTGTAGTATAGTCTCAGACTCTCAATGCATGGAGTTCTAATAATTGTCCCTCTAATTCCTACTATCTGCTCATACTGACACACACATATACTTGATGTATTTATCAGCAAACCGAACTGAGATACACAACATAATTAAGAATGTACAGTATGTCGAAATTTAAGTTAAGATCCAATATTTTTTTCTTTCATATATCTTTTTCATCAATTAAGAGAAAATAGTATCGACTGAGAGGTTTGCAGATACCTAAATTACATATAACAGCAACTAAAAACAAAGAGTTATTACCAATGATATCCATCAAATGATAGGGCCTTCTTGATAACTGAATATTTCTCATCCTAAAATACAAAGTCACTGAAGTCCCTTTCAATGTTCCGAAGTGAGTATGAGAACAGTCTGACAAATGATTAGACCTGCGAGAGTAGAAACCAAATTCCCGTTTACTTAATAAGATCTTGTAATTGATACAATCGTAGATGAAAAACAATCATTTGTTAGACTTACAGGGTGGTGGTTGGTGATGTTGCTGTATAAGTCATCTAGTGGCTGGAAGGAATACTCGAATGAGCTCTTTTGCAGTCACCTTTTTCCTGCAAGTAGGGCATTTGGCCTGACGAGATATTGCCGTCTTTATACATCCCTTGCAGAAGATGTGACCGCACTTGGTTGACATCTCCTCTGTGAAGGCGCACATACAGATGGGACATGTGAATTTCGGCTCTTCTGGTGGGGGAGCTGGAGCCTTCGATCTAGACAGTCTCTGCACAATTAAACGAAAATGGTGAGCTAAAACTAAGTAGCATAACTGTACATTACATGCTTTCAGAAAGTCACATCTCTCTTACCGATAACATGTCGACTTCAACGACATTTACAGAGGCATGCTCACAGTCGATGATAGGTTCACTAGAAGGAATCCTTCTGCGTTTGTTGCTCAAGTTGGCAGGCACCCTAGTTGTACCTCCTACAATTACCCATACAAGTAAGAGAAAACTGGTTAGCTATGAACAAACATTCTAAAGCAGCAATCCCTCAACCATCACAGCACAATACAAACACAAACTAAAATCCAACCATCACAGTTGACCTGACTGACCTGACTCTACATCAACCATCAAGGATCTCCGACGTGCATTTCTAGATTTGCTTTTAGCCTGGAATCAAAACAAAACTAAATCAGTGACCTTATACACAAACACATCCCATCAATCACTGAGAAAATAAAAGATAAACAGGGAAGGAACGAAGGAACATACTTCAGCAAAAGCACTTGCGGATGATTCAATAACATCATCTTCGATCGCATCAACATCAATGGGAGTAGGAACAGGCTGAGACTCTACAACAGGAGGCAGGGTGGTAGGAGCCCTAACAGAAGAAGCAGAAGTGCCTTCTTGATCTCCAGGTACAGCATTCAGATCAATCACAGCTTTCCTCCGTCGATTTCCTCGAGGTACGACTCTCACCTCTTGAGTATTCATCTTACAAGCTCAAAGTAACTCAACCTTTGTACCTATTACAAGTTCAGCCCCCAAAAAAAACAATCTTTAGCTTACTACCGTGAGAGGTATTAAACAAAAAAAATTCAAATCTTTACAAGCAAAAGAATAAAATTTTCGTAAATAATCTACGAAATGTAAACTCACAGAAAAAAAAAAAAAAATCAAACTTTAGATACGATATTTATGTAATTGCCATAAAAAAATATCGATTTTATCAAATTGAAATTTCAAAACAAAAAATCAATTTTGACGTGAATTAATCGAAGGTACGAAAGAGGACAGAGCACAATTGAAAGTAAAGAGAATAACCAAATGACTAAATTCGATAAAACCGAAGATGATCGTTTCGTAATCAAAAAAAAAAAAAAAGAGATTAGGATTTTCTGAAAGTGAAGAACCTCTTCTTCGATCAATTCAATTCGACGTTTGGGAAACTCACCGTGAGCCGAATTTTATTGAGAGAAAATCGCCGGAGAGAATTTTGGAACCTAATCAGTTTTTGTGGAATTTAGGGTTTTTGAAATCTATTTGTAAGAGAGAGAGAGAGAGGAGGAGACACCAAGAGGCCAAGAGGGGATCAGAATTTATCTCGTGTCTTTCTCTCGGAAATTGTATTTTCATACGCCTCTCTTAATGATAATTAATTTTATTTTTTACTAAAACAAAAAGATTATAATAATGAATTATTATTAGAAAAAGACCTTTAACTCTTTATATTTTTTTTGGTTATAATTTATTCATTCATGTCTGGATCCAACTACACAAAAATAAAAGAAAAATCTATTTATTCTATTTTGAATAGATTTAATTTGAAGTATCCAATTTTATTTTTATTTATTTCCAATTCTTCTTCTCAAAATCTATTTAGGAAGTTTCAAATTGGATTTGAATTAACAAATAACACCTGTAGATTTTAAAGATCAATGCAAAATTATGAGGTTTTTAAATGCATATATGTGGATTTTCAAATGCATTTTAAAGTATTTTGGGTGATAACTATGGATTTCAATGTTAATTAGTAATATATATATATCTATAAATACTACACTCGAAATACTAAACTTTATCTCCTAAAAACAATATCTTATATGTAAGATAATGCAAATCTAAAAAAAATTCTTAAAATTAATTTAACACATTTTAATTATGTAAAAGACTAGGTTGCAATATATGTATATACATAATAAAACACCAAACATAAAACCTATATCAAAAAGAATATTTGAAATAACACAAATTCAAAACATAAATATTAAATAGTTGAACTAAAACACTAATGATATTATATATTTATATTGTATTATGGATATATATTTTCAAATTATTTTATTTATTCAGTTTCTACTCTAAAAAAGGTTTTCGTCGTATTTCCAAAATGGAAACGGAATTTCCATCATGTTTCTAAACAAAGATTTCTATAAATCATGTTTCCGTAATTCCACGAGTTTCCATTTCTGAAACGTTTCAGAAACTAGAAACATACCTTAAAAAAAGTTTCCATGTAACATAGGTAAAAGATGGTAAAAACGAAAATAGCCAAAAATGGATATTTTAAAAAATTGTATATACAAAACGTATTTCTATCAATTTTTCTTCATGTTTTGACATGTTCATTTATAACATAGTCAAAATCTATTGAACTCCTGACTTACTTTTTACTGTTCGTCCATATATAATTTTTTTGTCGACTTGTATAACTCATGGTATACTTACTATAAACAATACAGCTCCAAACGACATCGTTTCTGATAAAGGCTCAGAAGAATCCAGATCCAGCTCAAGTCCATTAGCTTCAGAGTCCAATTCACGCCAACGGTTACCTGTAACAGAAGACAAAGACATAACAGACAAAGTCAGAGGTTTAGCATTTGTTGCAGGTGACAATAACAAAGGATTAGCAGAAGCTGCATGAGGTCCGAAAGTGACATTACATAATAGGTTTGAGCTTCTGGGATCATGTAATACAACTGGCCAAGAGTAGAAGGATCTAGACTCTAGGTTAACATTGTATCACTATAAAAGCACAATGCCTTTGTAAGAGAACGTCAAGGTTCAAGAAATAAGAAAACAAAACAAATTTCTATTTCTCTCTATCTTCTTCATGGTATCAGAGCCATGGATGGAACCATGGACCTTTACTATACACTTTCGTTACACATCTCAAATTGTGTTACCTTAAAGCTCACTGAGCAAAAATACATTACCTGGAAATCTCAGTTCGAATCATTCCTCAAAACTCAAGATCTACTTGGATTTGTTAATGGCGCTCTCAAACCACCGAAGGAGAAGATACATGTCCGCAATAACAAAGACGGAAAGGTTGAAGACGTTCTCAATCTTGACTTTGAGAGTTGGTCCAGATCTCACCAAGTCGTTAAGGCGTGGCTGCTTGGCTCAATGACTGAGAATGTTCTTCGTTTGGTAGTTGGCTCGGCAACAGCTCAACAGGTATGGGATACTCTGATTTCTCACTTTAATCGCACCTCTTCCTCTAGGTTGTTTGAACTGCAACAACTGCTAATCCTCTGAAGCTGATGGGCTTGAGCTGATTGGCACAGTTGCAGGTAACAGTTGGCGTGAATTGGACTCTGAAGCTGATGGGCTTGAGCTGGACTTGAATTCTTCTGGGCCTTTATCAGAAACGATGCCGTTTGGAGCTGTATTGTTTGTGCCAAAACTCTGAAAAGTTAGACAAGAATATGTCTGATTATCTTAGGAGTATTAAAGATATTTGCGATCAGTTAGCATCTATTGGTGATCCTGTTAGTGAAAAGATGAACATTTTTGCTGCTTTAAGAGGTCTGAGTCATGATTATGAGCCAACACTTACTGTTATTAAAGTTTCAATGGATCGAAGTCCTCAACCAACTTATGAAAATGTGATTTCTCGCCTAACTAGTTATGAGGATCGACTTCAAGGCTACTCAACCTCTCCTGATGTTTCTCCACATCTCGCCTTTTCACACCATGAGGTCGTCAAACTTCTTAGGCAGAGGACATGGCAACAGAGGTAGAGGACGTGGTAACGACTACTCAACTAGAGGACGTGGCTTCCATCAACAATTCTCAGGCTCACCTCAGTTCTCAGCCTCTCCTCAGTTTTCAAGCTCTCCTTACGGTCCCAATAAACCGGAGTTGCCAGTCTGTCAGATCTGCAGTAAACGAGGACACAATGCTCTGGACTGTTGGTATCGCTTTGATGAAGAGTATCAAAAACCAGAAGTTGCAGCTGCAGCTTTCTCTGCTCTTCACATCACTGATGTAACTGACGATAGTGCTTGGTATCCAGATTCAGGGGCGACAGCTCATATTACCAACAACACTCAACGTCTGCAGAAAGCTCAGCCTTACACCGGAAATGATACAGTCATGGCAGGTGATGGTAACTTCCTTCCCATTACTCACATTGGTTCATCAAATCTACTTTCTACTTCAGGTAATCTCCCTTTAAAAGATGTTTTGGTTTGTCCTCCAATAGTGATATCTCTGTTGTCATATTCAAAGCTGACTAAGGATTATCCTTGTGCAATTACGTTTGATTTTGATGATGTTCTTATTAAGGATAAGCAAACACGCAAAGTTTTGACAAAGGGAAAGGAAAATGATGGTCTTTACAAACTGGAGGATCGAAAGTTTAAGACGTTCTACTCTACCAGACAAATCCAAACCTCTAATGAAGTTTGGCATCGAAGATTGGGACATCTTAATGCTCAAGTCCTCTAGCTTCTTTCTGCAAAAAGGCAATTCAAGTTAACAAAAGTACCAGCAACATGTGTGAATCGTGTCGGCTAGGAAAGAATTCGAAATTGCCATTTATTTCTTCTGATTTTCATGCTTCTAGACCCTTAGAGAGAGTTCATTGTCATCTCTAGGGTCCTTCTCCTATCTCCTCCATTCATGGATTCAGGTTCTATGTAGTCTTTATTGACAACTTTTCAAGATATTGCTGGTTTTATCCTCTTAAGAGAAAATCAGACTTTTGCTCTATATTCATCAAGTATCAGCTTCTTGTTGAAAATCTTCTACAACACAAAATTGGAATTTTCTAGTCTGATGGTGGAGGTGAATTCATAAGTCAAAAGATTTTTGACTCACTTGCAAGAGTCTGGTATACAACACTACATTTCATGTCCTCACACACCATAACAAAATGGGTTGGCAGAAAGGAAACATAGACAACTTATAGAAATGGGTCTCACTCTTATGTTTTAAAGCAAGACACCTCAAAGCTATTGGGTAGAGGCTTTCTTCACTGTCAATTTTCTCTGTAATCTCCTATCGACTACATCTCTTGACAGTGATCGCAGTCCATTTGAAGTTTTGCATGGTAAAGCTCCAGAATACTCAGCTTTACGCACCTTTGGATGTGCTCAGACCATATGCCTTAAATAAGTTTGATCCACGATCTCTCAAGTGTATTTTTCTGGGTTACACAGAAAAATACAAGGGATATCGTTGTTATTATCCTCCCACTGGCTGTGTATACTTAAGTCGGCATGTCATATTTGATGAAGCATCGTTCCCATTTGCAGACACATATGCCTCTCTACAACACTTTGTTCCCACACCTCTGTACACGACATGGATTAAAAGCTCCTGCAGTGGTTCTCCTTCTTCTCGAGTTTCTGAACACATTTCTTCAAGTGAAGCTGCAATATCTGCAGACTCTGCACACATTTTTTCCGATTCAGATCAAGTATCAGCAAATTCTGCTCCAGCTCAAGTATCAGAAGACTCTGTACGTGTCTTACCAGATATCGTGTCACCTCCTACAATGTTAGTGGTTTGTCTTGATCCTCATGTTCCAGATGAAATTTCACCTGATTGTTCAGCTAACAGTGATGAGGAATGTACTAAGTGTAAGACAAGCTTAGATCTTGTTCCTATAGGCAACAACGTTCTCTCATCACCGCCTCAGCTGACTACATCCGGTGCTACAGATCAACCTGCAACATCCACTGTCGAGCTCCAACTGGCCTCTAATCATCCAATGATCACAAGATTAAAATCAGGTATTAGTATGCCAAATCAGAGGTATGCTCTCCTCTCTCACAAAGTGTCTCATCCAATGCCTAAAACAGTGACTGAGGCTTTGAAGGATGAACGCTGGACAGCTGCTATGGGTGAAGAAATGGGTAATTGTAAAGCAACAATAACATGGTCTCTCATTCCTCCCTCACCCGATATGCATGTGCTTGGTTCAAAATGGGTTTTTCGAGTTAAACTTCATGCAAATGGATCCTTAGACAAATACAAAGCTAGACTGGTAGCTCAAGGTTATAACCAAGAAGAAGGTATTGACTATCTTGAAACTTACAGTCCGGTTGTTCGCACTCCTACAGTTCGAGCAGTTCTTCATATTGCTACTCTTCTAAATTGGGAACTAAAACAAATGGATGTCCAAAATGCTTTCCTCCATGGGGACCTTACTGAAACTGTTTACATGAAGAAACCTGCAGGTTTTCTGGAGGAAGAACATCCTGATTATGTATGCTTATTGCATAAGTCTCTCTATGGGCTTAAACAAGCTCCAAGAGCCTGGTTTGATAAGTTAAACAATTTTTTGCTTGAATTTGGTTTCTTTTGTAGCATCCCAGATCCTTCTCTCTTCATTTGTGCTAAAGGTGGTGATGTTATCTTCTTGCTGCTATATGTTGATGACATGGTGATTACTGAGAACTCCTCTAGTCTCCTCAACCATCTTCTAGAAGAGCTCAATCAACGGTTTCAAATTAAGGATCTGGGTCAACTGCACTATTTTCTGGGAATTCAGGCTCCATTCCATCCAAATGGTTTGTTTCTCTCTCAGCAAAAGTATGTTGAGGATCTTCTCGTTGCTGCAGCTATGTCTAATTGTTCTGCAGTTGCCACACCATTACCACAACAGCTCAACAAAGCTCCCAATCAAGACAAACTCTTTGAGAATCCTAAATACTTCAGAAGTCTAGCTGGAAAGCTGCAATATCTGACTCTTACTAGACTAAATATCCAATTCTCTGTCAACTATGTGTTTCAGAAGATGCATGCTCCTACTGTTTCTGATTCCCAGCTCCTCAAACGGATACTCCGATACATCAAAGGCACTACTATGATTGGGATCTCCTTTAGCAACACCATAAATTGTAAATTGAGAGTCTTCAGTGACAGCGACTACAATGGTTGCAACACTACCAGCTGCTCCACTGGTGGTTTCTGCACGTTTCTCGGTGATAAAATTATTTCATGGTCTTCTCGTAAACAACCTACGGTCTCTAAAAGCTCTACAGAAGCAAAATATCAAGCCATGTCCAAAGCTGCTTCTGAGATCACTTGGCTTGTGAACCTCCTTCGTAGTTTTGGTGTTCCTCAGTTTGAAAAACCAGAGTTGTTCTGCGACAATCTCTTCGCTGTGTACCTCACTGCAAATCCAAGTCTTCATGCTCACACTAAGCACTTTGCTACCCACTATCATTACATTCGTGAGAAAGTTGCGTTTGGAAACCTCATCGTCAATCACATCTCCGCTGATTACCAAATCGCAGATGTCTTCACCAAATCCCTTCCGCAGGGTCCCTTTGAAGCATTGCGACTCAAATTTGGTGTCGTTGTTCCACCCACTCCAAGTTTGCGGGGGAGTATAAACAATACAGGTCCAAACAGCATCGTTTCTGATAAAGGCCCAGAAGAATTCAGGTCCAGCTCAAGCCCATCAGCTTCAGAGTCCAATTCACGCCAACGGTTACCTGCAACATAAGAAAAAGACAGAACAGACAAAGACAGAGGTTTAGCAGTTGTTGCAGATGACAAGAACAGAGGATTAGCAGAAGCTGCAGGAGGTCCGAAAGTGACATTACAAAATAGGTTTGAGCTTCTGGGATCATGTGATACAGCTGGCCAAGAGTAGAAGGATCTAGACTCTAGGTTAACATTGTATCACTATAAAAGCACAATGCCTTTGTAAGAGAACGTCAAGGTTGAAAAAATAAAAAAACAAAACATATTTCTATTTCTCTCTATCTTCTTCACTTACTTCATTTTACATTTACTTATTAGGATCGAGTTTTTATCGCTAACCATCCTAAGTTAGACTGAAGTCGTTTTTATCGCTAACCATCCTAAGTTAGATTGAAGGTTAGCTGAAGCTATTATTCATGTAGAAAGCAATCCAAGGGACCCTCCTTAGTATTTGTCCAAAAAGGGACCTTCTTTAGTAAAGAAGCTCTGTCCAACTTGACTCAAAACACTTGTCTGCCTCTGCCGGTTATAATTTTATCCACAATATATAGAAACCATTGCCGGCCATTGAGCAGCTCTGAAGCTGAAAATCTTCAATATCCGTCTTGAATTTGATTGTAAGAGCTTGGTCCAAGCTATCAACTCTACAACACGTACCGTTGCCAGAAATTTATAACATCCGATCCTCGTTGACATCAAAATCAGCATTCTATCGTTTAAAAATCTTTCTCCTGACTCAGTTGCAAAACTTACTCTTTCGATGTACGCATCAAACTTTGCATAAGGTTTTATATAAGTTGGGTTGATCACAAAACAAAAATATATAAATAATATGCGCTCACCAGTAAGAACAAAACAAATTGCTAGGGTAAGTAACATAATCATTTAGCAAAAACCACTTCCTTGTGTCTCCATAAGACTGACTGAAAAAAATCAAAAGAAACCACGCATACGAAAGAGAAGGAAAGGGTCTTCTTCAATAGCTTCCCTTTCGGCTCCATGAGGGGAAGCAACAACCCTGCAAATGACAGTTTACAATTGACGTCAACTTAAATATGATGGATATAGTCACAATTTGAAATTTTGAATGATGATTCGTTTATTATGAGCTTAAAATAATATTATTAGAACTTTGAGAGATGGAAATACCCTTGGTATCCATATAGTTTTCAGAAAATTAAAAACATGGAACCTAATTGAATTACCAAACATTCCACAAATGATCCTGCTTCCCCCCTTCATTTACTATTTGCAGAGAAAGGGATTACTACTAGCTAAGACAAATATTTAAGATAATAATAACACATAATCTTTCTTTTTTGGATAAGAATCAGGCCATGTAACTTAGTCTTTACCCAAACATTTCGACTAGATCTCGCAGAGAAAGTGAGAAACAACTTAAGAAATGTTGTATTCTTTTAGTTTTTAGTAGTAATAATAAATGTTATCCCTGATATATTTTTTTCTACAAAGTATACATCTTATATATATGAAATATCATTCTAAGTTTTTAACCAAAGAAAATGTGAAAAATAACATTACTAGTCTAATATGGGAAACATAAGAAGATATATTCTTAGCTAGCGTTAATATTCGATATCTTTTCCGTTTACAAGCTAACGACATAATCCTACAGCAATTTAGTCGTGGGACTCTTGTTCTTTGGTCTTTTGTAATAGAATGGATAACACATTAATTAGTTTGTCCCTGTATTTGTCAAATTAATTTTATAACCAAGTCTTTCATGGAAATATTATAAAGGAGAATAAGTATTTGTGATCTCTACTTTTGATGTGTGGCTGTACTTTCTAATTCTCGTGAATTTTGTTCAAATATTCCTGTGAAAATATAGAAATAAATAAAAGAATAGTTACCTTGGGACTAGTAGAAGGTAATGGTTGGTGGTGTTGGTCGTTGATGGGTCGAGTCGGGGTGCTATGATCGGTTCCATTATAAGATCTCGCATGGTTTCTATCTTCTTTCACTTTGTCAAAGATGAGTGTGTAACTCTGATTCTCCATGTTCGAACCCGATCCAGGAAACGGTGGAATAGTCGCCACCTAATTGACAAAAATACACTTGCTTAGCTTATAGTGTATTATGAATTGTGACACATTTTTGTAACAGAAAATGGTGAAAATATCCATACCCTTTCACTACTTTGACCTCTAAGATTGCGTATCGGCCGCATCAGGACATGATCACGTGGTTGCCGCCTATTTGTTTCCGATGGATTTCCGAGTGATCTGCCTCCTCCACCGTATGGTTGATGGTTGTACGTTTCTTGTGTGGGCGGAGCTCTAACTCTGTTGTTTCTTTCATTGTGTGCAGGAGACGGTCTGAATTCGTTGTCTTCTCTGCTACTAAATCTTTCCTGCCTAGGTCTTACATTGTGGTTTTGTGGTTGGTCGTGCCTAGAATTTCGATTCTGTGCAAGGCTTGGATTCATTTCTGGATATTCATTCGGGTTAGAAACGTTCATACTCTTCTTGCTCTTGCTCGCTTTTTCGAACACGACGGTGAATGGAGCATCTTCGGTCCAGTCTCCGAATTTGGGCACGTGTGGACGATTCTATAACCACAATAAAACATTTGCAAGAAAAAAGAAACACAAGTATTGTTAGAAAGCTCATATTACACAGTACCATATGTTTGAGAGTTATGGACCATATATAGTATACGGTATATATAAAGGGTTGGTTCAGCCTGAAACTTTTTATGGTAAAATGTTAAAGCTATAATAAACCTTAAGGTGGAGGAATTAACAGACAACTCCGTAGAAGCTAGTACCGAAACCATATATTGATGTTAAGAAGACGACCATATGAGAATTTGAAATTTATACGAGAAAATGAAGAAAAAAAAAAGTGAAATATGTCAAGAGTCAAACATAAGAGACTCTTATGACGATACTGCAGAAACTACAAGTCTTAAAATGTTTATAGGATCCATAATCCATTTGTAGGTAAAGTATCCAAATATATTTGGTAACTCTCTATTCACATAGAGTAAAACTCGGAGATAGAGGGTAGAATAAAAACAAACAATTATAGAAGAAAAGTTTTAAGATATCAACATAAACAAAAAAAAGAAAGACTTACTGCCATATTTCTGAATCTCCAGCAGCCAGAAATGAAGAATTGCTTCAATGGCCCTGAAACAAAGAGAGGTTATTGAGAAAGAGGTAAGAGACGTGTATACACGAAAGGCGTTGACAATTCATATAGTCGTTGACTTGTCTTTTCTTGTGATTGCGTAGAACGACGACTCCTTCTACGGCGTTGATTGGTCTTCCTTTGCATCCTTAATGATTAACGAATACTTCCAACGAACGAGTAACAACACACGCCTCATGCTTGTTTTTATATAAAAAATAAAATAATTGGATACTAGGTATTATCCGATCACACAAAATTATAGTTAATTGGGATCTAATTACCTAATTGACTCTTAAGTTTTGACCATAAGAAAAAAAAGAAAATTTGGAGAGGCGATTGATAGCCTACTAAGAGATCCCTAAACACATGAAACAAATCTTTCACCTTTTTCTCTCCACAAATGTCTTCAAAAGTCTTACAAGGGGTTTTCACGTTCTAGAGAGCTTTTCACGTTCTAACTTTTTAAGTCTCACCTTCCTTTACATTGACTAATAACTTTCCTAAAATCAAGAATAAATATTCAATTTAAATTTATCTTTTGTTAAACTAATATTTCTTAATCCTATTAAATCTTCGTAAATATCTTCAAACTTCATTTTTCTTTGTGTTTCACCTCCAAGTAATATCCCAAAACGGAACTCAAATATATCTTCATAAATCTTTGAAACCGAAACATGAAGACAAAATCAACAAACCTCTGATGCTCTTTTGTAGGATATAAGCTTTTGAATACATCAAATGTCTACTACTTTTGCCTTCTTGAAAGATGTTCGACCCTACAAAACCGCATGGAGGGTCCAAGTGAAGGTCATCCATTCATGGCGTCAATATACCCAAAACACTGGTGAAACGCTAGAGTTGGTTTTGTCAGAGTCAATGGTAAGAATAATTTTAAATACAATTGTACAAATGATATAAAACGAGATACAAGACTTTTCTATTACTAATGCATCTTTTGGGTTTCATTATTTTAGAGTAAGATTCATGCATCAGTGAAGAAGGACTTGGTTTTCAAGTATGTGAATAGGCTCCCTATTGGTAATTGGTCAATTAAGACCAACCACACTTTTGTACAAGATGTCATTCATCAATGGAACAATGGTCATGGACAGTGACCCTGTGTCTGATTCTAGCTTCATGACATTGGCTAAGTTTCAGAACATCCAAAGTGGGGAAGTTAATCCCTACATATTGGTTGGTAAGTATCTATTTACAATTGTTTTAATAAAAATTCTATCTATTTATATTATTCATTATACAGAGGTTATTGGTCAAATTGTGAGTGTGGGTGAATTGGAGGAACTCGAAGCCAATAATAAGCCTAATAAAAACTTGCTTTTGAGCTTTGGGACGAAACGTAAGCATTTTCTGCTAATACAACTATATGAAATGTATGTAAATATAACCTCTGAAATAACTAATCCGACTTACTTATTTTATGTGATAGAGATGAGAGAATGTCATGTACCTTGTGGGATTCCTTTGCCGAGCACGTTTTTAAATCCTGTCAAGACTCTGATGGAAGCATCATCATCTGTGTTCTCAGATTTGTTAAGATCAAATCCTACAAGGGTACAAAAATTGTATTATTACAAATTATTTATTATTTAATACGAATTCTTCTTTTACTTATGATTTTACCAAATCAGGTGTAAATTTTTTGTCTAATTCGTATGATGCTTCTCAAGTCCATGTGAACCCAATATTCCATGAAATTGATGTTTTCAGACAAGCGGACGATTATCTATAATTACCATTTCATTCTATTTTTTGCATAGGAATATTGCTTATGTTGCTTAGGAATATTGATCCCAAAGGTGGGCTGTGTAATGAAACTAGGCTTCAGATTACTCAACTTGCTAATCACATTGTAATAACAGGAGACATAAGTGGTGACATAGTTTTATTCCCTAACATAAATCTAACACCTTCAGATACTAAACTGCCATTCAAGATGCGTACAAGACAGTTTCCACTGTATGTTGCATTTGCTATGACCATCAATAAGAGTCAGACACAGTCTATAGAGAAAGTAGGACTTTACTTGCCTAAACATGTGTTCTCTCATGGCCAACTATATGTTGTATTGTCTAGGGTTACATCAAAAAAGGTTTGAGAATACTAGTACTAAACAAAGAATAAAATATTCATAAGCAAACAACTAATGTTGTTTTCAAGGAGGTTTTCCAAAACAGACAATGAGTTAGCAACCTCTCCAAAGGTAAACTTGACCCACCTTATATTACTAGCTACTTCATTTCTTCGTTGGAAACACAAAGAACAATGGCTTTCATATAATTAGTATGTTTTATTAAAAATGTTGGTGCCTCATTCTCAATAAGGCCACTGATTCGAGACCTATGAATCAAGCATATCAGAATCGATATTGTTTATATTGTTTATCTATATGTTTACAGCCATTAATATCCATAATTGTAATTATCATAGTCTAAAATATCGAATTAATAAGGGTCTTAGTAATCAAATGAAACAAAAAAAGGTACTATTACAAATTATATATTATTGTGGTCACTTCACAACATTCTCATTATAATGAGAAATTGTTTTGCTATATTTGAGTAAATGATAAATTAGATTTAAATTTTTGGGTAAATGATAAATTGTTGTTTTGGTTCCTTACATCATATACATCATACATTAAAGTATATAACTTTTACAGATGAAATACTTTTATAATATTTTATGTAGATTTCTATTTCTACTACTAAAATGATCAAATTGAATTATCTATTCTTTTATCCAAACTCATTTCACAAATATATGATTTTTTTGTAATCTCTTATCAAATAAAAATATAGCATATTCCAATCTATTAAAATTGTATATATATATCAATGAATATTCTCTCGTGGTGTAGTGCAGATCCGATCATGGTATATATATAGCAATGTTCAAGAAAGCGGTCTAGGCGCTAGGCGCTCAGTAGACGCCTAGATGACCGCCTGAACCGCTTAAAATTACATAAATTTTATTTTAATATTTATTTTTGATTTTTAACTACATATATTTAAATTATTAAATTTTATATCTGTATACGTAATTATAAACATTTATATGTTGTTAATATAACTTAAATAAATGTATTTTTCTTACTTTTGTTTATAATTTATAATTTATTTTTATTTTTCTAACATATATTTTGATATACTTTTATATATATAATATTTTATGTTGTAAACGCCTAAACCGCTTTAAAACCGTCTAGGCCCCAACTAAGCGTTCTAGGCGCTAGGCGCTAGGTCACCGTCCAGATACCGCATAACGCTTTCTTGAACACTGATATATAGTCAATCTATAATTTTAGTTTCTCAACATGCCCCTCAATGGTAAAAAGACAATATTACCCTTAATGAAGGTTGTTTTCGACTGTTTTAGGTTAAATATAATTAAACCAGTATGTGTTCAACGAAAAACACAGTAGAGCTCCATGCGCACGCGCGCGCCCAGGGTTCGAATCCTACTATGCGGGGTGTAACTGGTGCAACTAGGGGATATCTGGTACAACTAGAAGGCTAATAGGTACAACTAGAATGTTCAATTGTCTTTTAAAAATTCTTAGAGGGGTAAGTTTCGTTCTTTCATTAGAGAAGGGATAGTGAAAATAAGCGGAGGCACAAGAGAATTAAATCCAGAAACCATTGATAAATTTCATTATAAAAAAAAACAAACTGTTCATAAAAGAAAAATCATGAGAAGAAAAAAATTAATGCAACTTACTTATTGCAAAAAAAAAAAAATTGAATAATTAATTTTCATCAAAAAAAAAATTAATTATTCAATTTTTTCCAAGACAAAAGAACGAAGAAAAACAGAGATGCAACTCACCAATTGCATCGTCATCTCATCTCTCTTAAAAGTAAATCAAAAACGACAAAATTGCGTCTGTTGCTTTTACAAAGGGCATCTGACGCATCGGCCGTTCTAAAGTTTAGACTGTAGAGTAGAGTTCACTCTTAATCCTTAAGTTTTACATAATTAGCACACAACCATTAATCATAACCATTGATCCCTTCTCTCTCCCTCTCTCCTTCTACCTTTTATGCTTTCTACTGAACTTTTCTCAAATCCTTCTTTTACTCTTCACTTTTCACTCTTCTTCTTCGATTTCTTAGCTTTAATTCTTCTCTTAGTCCTCTCCAATTTATGATTTCTTGGTGGTATCAAGAATGAGTGACCGAGTTCTTGAAAAAGCAAATGGGTTTTAGATAACTTGATGCTTTCTCCGATCTGGGTTTTGGTTTTATTTTCATACCCAAGTAGCCAAAACTAGAAGACAAGAGTTAGAAATTCGGGGTTTAAGGTTTTACATTCTTGGCGAATTGTGTTAAAGGAACAAACTTTAAGGAAAAATTTCAGAACATGATTCAGTTACTGTTTCTGGTTCTATTTGTGGAAGGTGTGATTGCATTCTTACTGTTGATAAAGATTGGTCGTTTGAGAGAGCTTGTGATTAAAAGCCTTGACCAGATGAAGATGGGTAAAGGTCCTGCCACTGTGAAAACCATAGCTGGAACTATGTCTGTTATTCTCTTCTCTAATCTCATGAGCATTGTCAAGATCCAGAACAAGGGTTCAAAGCTTGGCACTATGTCTCCTATGGATCAGGTTCTTTGGAGAACACACTTGCTTGAAGCTTCTTTAATGGGTCAGTTTCTCTCTTTTGGATTAAAAAGTTGAACTATAGTGTTTTGTTGATTGATTGTTGTCTTATCTGTTGGCTTCTAGATTTGTTTGTTGCTATGGTTTCTGAATAAAAGTTGAAATCTTGGCAGGATTGTGTTCTGATGATAATCTAGCTATTGTAGTTAGAGGGATGATCTGAAAAATACAATCTCGCAAGCTTAAGTTGTGTGAGCACTTATAAGAGAAGTTTGTGTTGTGATTTAGAGTTTGTACTCTGTATAGAATCACTGTGACTGTATTCATATCACACGTATGAGTATCTCTATATTTGTAACTGAGGCTATGTTTTGCTAGTGTTTAGTAGATTTGGGAAGCTGCCTTCGTAGTTGATAAATTTAGAACCTGAATACTGATCTTGATTTGTGGATTACAATCAAGAATACATGACTATCTAGTTCATAGCTTATAGAATACTAATCGGACCTGATTTGCTTATGTGGTAATTGGGGTTGATGCATTCTCTTATCAAACACTTTATTTGTTATCTTTTTTTCAATTTTGAAAGTGTTGAGCATTATAACGTGTACATAATGAAATTACATTTGAAGCTAAGAACCTTAATGATGATTGTTGCAGGAGTCGTACTTTTTCTCGGCTTCATAATTGACAGAATGCATCATTACCTAAGAAAGCTAATCAATTTAAGAAGGAATGTTGGGTCATCAAAAGAAGAACTTGAAGAGCTCTAGAAAGAAAGAACCGAACTGAAGGAGAAAGAGGAGAAAGCATCCAAAGAAATCAAGAAGCTTCAAGAAAATTTGTCATCTATTCTAGAGAGACTTAAGAAAGCAGAAACTGAGTTGAAAGAGAAAGAGAAGAAACTTGAAACCGCTGAAACCTATGTTGAGGCACTTCAGAAACAGTCTGCAGAGCTGCTTCTAGAGTATGATAGATTGCTCGAAGATAACCAACATCTCCAAAGCCAAATCTTGGGGAAAACGAAGAGCTGATGNCCTTGACCAGATGAAGATGGGTAAAGGTCCTGCCACTGTGAAAACCATAGCTGGAACTATGTCTGTTATTCTCTTCTCTAATCTCATGAGCATTGTCAAGATCCAGAACAAGGGTTCAAAGCTTGGCACTATGTCTCCTATGGATCAGGTTCTTTGGAGAACACACTTGCTTGAAGCTTCTTTAATGGGTCAGTTTCTCTCTTTTGGATTAAAAAGTTGAACTATAGTGTTTTGTTGATTGATTGTTGTCTTATCTGTTGGCTTCTAGATTTGTTTGTTGCTATGGTTTCTGAATAAAAGTTGAAATCTTGGCAGGATTGTGTTCTGATGATAATCTAGCTATTGTAGTTAGAGGGATGATCTGAAAAATACAATCTCGCAAGCTTAAGTTGTGTGAGCACTTATAAGAGAAGTTTGTGTTGTGATTTAGAGTTTGTACTCTGTATAGAATCACTGTGACTGTATTCATATCACACGTATGAGTATCTCTATATTTGTAACTGAGGCTATGTTTTGCTAGTGTTTAGTAGATTTGGGAAGCTGCCTTCGTAGTTGATAAATTTAGAACCTGAATACTGATCTTGATTTGTGGATTACAATCAAGAATACATGACTATCTAGTTCATAGCTTATAGAATACTAATCGGACCTGATTTGCTTATGTGGTAATTGGGGTTGATGCATTCTCTTATCAAACACTTTATTTGTTATCTTTTTTTCAATTTTGAAAGTGTTGAGCATTATAACGTGTACATAATGAAATTACATTTGAAGCTAAGAACCTTAATGATGATTGTTGCAGGAGTCGTACTTTTTCTCGGCTTCATAATTGACAGAATGCATCATTACCTAAGAAAGCTAATCAATTTAAGAAGGAATGTTGGGTCATCAAAAGAAGAACTTGAAGAGCTCTAGAAAGAAAGAACCGAACTGAAGGAGAAAGAGGAGAAAGCATCCAAAGAAATCAAGAAGCTTCAAGAAAATTTGTCATCTATTCTAGAGAGACTTAAGAAAGCAGAAACTGAGTTGAAAGAGAAAGAGAAGAAACTTGAAACCGCTGAAACCTATGTTGAGGCACTTCAGAAACAGTCTGCAGAGCTGCTTCTAGAGTATGATAGATTGCTCGAAGATAACCAACATCTCCAAAGCCAAATCTTGGGGAAAACGAAGAGCTGATGTTAAGATTTCTCTGGTGTCATTAAACAGTGGTGAAGAAGAGAGTTTATGGAGTATTACTGCAGTTGCATGAATTCTTGCAACATTTTTGCTTTTAGTATATGGAATATATTGTTTGTCTTTTTTTTTTTCTTTTTCTTTGTAATATATTGTTTGTCTTTTGAAACTAGTTTGTGCTTCTTCAACTCTTTGGAATGTTTTGTCGACAGTTACATCAAAATCCATGTTGAGAATTGTAAGACTGCCAGGGTCCTATGTCTAATTTTAGTCCATTGATTTACTTTTTTTTTAATGGACCTCATGTCCTCTTACTAGACCTGTGCGCTCATCTCTATCCGACAACCGGTTTACTACGTCTGGGAGATTTTAAAGATTCGTTACCGTCCCTATAAATCACTAAATGATCTTTCCATGTGTTTTTCTTCACTCGCACAGTTCCGACAGTCACTTCCCGAAAGGTCACCCATCCTGAGACTACTCCAGCTCAAACACGTTTAACTCCCCTTAACTGAAAAGATAAGTGCATTTTGGTGACATAGGATCAATTCTTTTAAACCTCTCTGCATGTTCCTGAAATGGGGTGTCACAATTCACCCCCACTAACAGATCACAATGTCTTTGTTGCGCACCAAAACCATCACCCCCGACGGTGTGAGCCCACTCGACTCCACACTCATCTGGGTTCGGCTCTGATACCACTTGTAACACCCACAACCGTTTTTTAAAAAATATAATAATTAACTAATTCAACTATTGGTCTCATATCCACTAGCCGCTTAACCACAATCAAACCAGACAGCAGAAAAATAACCAACATATACCATTAAACCAATGACCAATAAATAATAAACCAATAATTCAATAACTCAATCCCGCAGAATCAGAAACCAACAATCAGCATCCTAGCAACATTCTATGACTCAACTCTAGCAACTTAACAGAAGGCACACAACACATCAACGAGCCACTAGAACATCCTCCTCTTCATTGCCTTGATTCCACGATCACACTTTACCTTTACATACACCACAATACATATGAGATGCGTGAGTATTTTATAAACACTTAGTGAGGCAATCCTCCCATCTACTGGGCTATACACACAAGCAATTGAGATATATCTAACCATCAAACAACAATAAAAAAACAAACAACAAACCAGGACAATTGCATCGACCGACACCAACCCATGCATCGACTGCCACCAACTGGGGTTGCATCGACTGATGCAAACTCCTAAAGAAGCAGAATCCATCTCAACAGTCTTGGCTTGGTATCCTTCTTCATGTGTCTCATAGTAACATGGTCGGTATACACTATGACCTTCAAACCCACAAGGTAACTCCTGAATTTTTCGAATGCAAACACAACTGCTAGGAGTTCCTTCTCCGTGGTTGCATACCTTCCTTGAATCTCGTCCAAGGTGCGACTTGCATAGTAGATGACATGAAGCTTCTTGTCAATTTGATGCCCCAGAACTGCTCCAACTGCAACGTCTGAAGCATCACAAATAATCTCAAATGGGTGGTCCCAATTCAGAGCTTGTACTATGGGTGCTGAAACCAAGGCCTCCTTGATCTTGCTGAAAGCTTTCAGACATGCTACATCAAATTCGAACTTAACCTCCTTGCACAACATCCGTGTCAATGGTCTTGCAATTTTTGAGAAGTCCTAGATAAATCTTCTGTAAAAACCAGCATGTCCCAGAAAACTTCTTATGTCCTTCACTGTCTTAGGCGGTTGAAGCTGAACCATGACCTCAATCTTGGCTTTCTCAACCTCGATTCCTTTCTCTGATATCTTGTGTCCCAGGACAATTCCTTCTTCAACCATGAAATGGCACTTCTCCCAGTTCAGGACTAGGGTCGTCTTCTCACATCGCGTCAATACCCTGCACAAATTTAACAAACATGAGGAGAAAGTGGAACCGTATACAGAGAAGTCGTCCATAAACACTTCCACTGACTCCTCAATCAAATCCGAAAAAATTGATGTCATGCACCTTTGAAAGGTGGCAGGAGCATTGCACAAACCAAATGGCATGCGTGTGTAAGCAAAAATTCCATAAAGACAAGTAAAGGTTGTCTTTTCCTGATCATTTGGGTGGATAGGGATTTGGAAGAATTCACTATACCCATCAAGGAAACAGTAGTAGAGATGACTGACTTATCTTTCTAACATTTGATCAATGAAAGGCAGAGGAAAATGATCTTTCCTAGATACAACATTCAACTTCCTATAATCAATGCACATCCTATGCATGTAATGGTCCTAGTTGGAATTAACTCATTTTTTCATTTTTGATTACAGTTATTCCTCCTTTCTTAAGTACACAGTGCACATGAGATACCCAAGTACTATCAGAGATAAGATAGATAACTCCAGCATCAAGCAGTTTTAGGATTTCTTTCTTTACTACTTCTTTCAGATTAGGGACCAAACTTCTTTGGGGTTCAATGCTAGCATAAGATTCATTTTCAAGATTGATTATATGCATGCAAAGGCTAGGTGAAATACCCTTGATATCATCTAATGAATACCCTATAGCCTTTCTATATTTCTTCAGCTCAGTTACTAGCAACCCCAATTCATCATCACTCAACCTAGCATTCACTATGGCAGGATAAGTAAAATTGGTTTCCAGAAAAACATACCAGTCGTCAGCATGGGAGTCTCGAGCGATCACGGTCGAGTGGAAGATCTCACGTTCTGAAGTCTCTGCCTCAACTGAAAATATCTCCTCTGCGTCAGATAGCTGTACTAACTCCTCTGGTCCATCCGTTTCTCCATGGGAGTTTAGCAGATTCTTTTAACAAGTGGTTTCCTCATGCAAGAACTCTTCTTCTCCATCCTTGGTCAAAGCAGTCTTGATATGGTCCTCCTCAGCTAATTCCTCCAACAACTCATCAGCCAACTGATCCATCTCTTCAATATAGAAGACTTGTCCTCCTATTGTTGGTTTCTTCAAAGTATCCTTGATGTCAAACTTCATAGTGAAGTCTTCGCCCAGATTAAGATCAATCTTGCCATTTCTGACATCAATGATGGCTCCAGCAGTTGCCAGGAATGGTCTTCCTAATATCAGAGGATCTTTCGGTTCTTCATCCATCTCCAGAACCTTGCGTCGGTCAATGCAAGCTTGTGTCGGTCGATGCGACCTCAGTTGGTGTCGTCAATGCAGTTGTCTGGTTTGTTGTTTGGTTATTGATTGTTGTTTGATGGTTAGAGATATCTCAATCGCTTATGCGTATAGCCTATTAGATGGGAGGATTGCCTCACTGAGTGTTTATAAAATACTCACGCATCTCATATGTGTTGTGATGCAGGTAAAGGCAAAGTGTGATCGTGGAATCAAGGCGATGAAGAGAAGGATGTTCTAGTGGTTCGTTGTTTGTGGTCTGAATTCTGTTAGGTTGTTAGAGTTGGGTCATTAGAACATTGTTAGGTTGCTGGTTTTATGTTTTATGACTCTGTTGGATTGAATTATTGGTTATTGGTTATTGGTTATTATTTATTGGTCATTGGTTTTAATTTGTTGTGTTGGTTATTTTCCGCTGTTTGGTTGATTGTGATTAGGTGGCTAGTGGGTATGGGACCACTAGTTAATTAATTTTAAAAAAACGGCTCGGGTCTTTTTAGTTTGGTATCAGAGCCCTTACGGCTCTAGGTTTCAGTTCACTATTTTTTCTGTTGTTGATGTTGTGGATTTGCATGCCTTTATCGATTGTGTGAGTTAATCAATTTTGTGTGGCATGGAGTCCTAAAATATCCTCTTCGAGCCTATAGTGTGATTCAACGGTGAGTCTCTGTTTTGTGTTATGTTGAGTTTGCTTGCTTAGCCTTCTGTTCATGGTAGTATAGATGGTTAGAGAGCGAGATGTTGTTGGTTGTGGACGTGGACGCGAACGTGGTCGTGGACTTGGTAGGGGTAGAGGCCCAGCAGTTGGTGATATCGTGGATCATATTGTGGCAGTTGAGGGTGTTGGCGAGTCGTAGAGCTTCCAGGAGGGGTCCATGAGTGTGGCCGGCGGGAGTACTGATAGGACCGTAGGCGCTGAGAGAGTCGGTGTTGGTGCCGAGTAACCAGTGATGCTAGGTTTCCTAGTGCGGGAGTCCTAGCTGGTGGAGCTCCTGGAGGAGGCATTGATTTTGTAGGCTTGTTGACACAGCTGTTGGAGCGGTTACCGGGAGTGGTACCGGCTCAGGCATAGGCAAAACCACCAGTGGCGGTGGAGGTGCAACAGCCAGTGGCTGCGGATTTTAAAGCTCATTATCGCTATATCAGTATGCTGAGAGAGATAAGCAACATTGGTACTGAGCGGTTTTCGGGTGGTTCAGACCCTACCGCTGTAGATGCGTGGAAGGCGAGAATGGAACGTAACTTTCAGTCTCTCAGATGTCCTCAGGAGTGTTGGGTGGACATAGGGGTCCAAAACCTAATTGGTGATGTTCACTTGTGGTGGAGATCAGTGGCTGCTAGGAGGTTGTAGAGGGAGATGACTTGGGCTGACTTCATAGAGGAGTTTAACGGCAAGTATTTTCCTAAAGAGGCATTAGACCGGTTGGAGGTGCAGTTTCTTCAGTTATCTAAGGGGACTCGGTCGTTGCGGGAGCTGGACGAGGAATTCAGTCGACTTTTGATGTATGGGGGACGGGCAATGGAGTTTGAGGAGGCTCAGATCAGGAGGTTTATGAGAGCCTTTCGTGAGGACTTGAGGGTCCTCGGGGCTATGCTACGCATTCATAGCTGGTTGAGACTGCATCAGAGATTGAGGAGGATATCTAGACATGGACAGTGACGGTTAGTCCAGCAGTTCAGCCTAGGAAGACTCAACATCATGGAGGTTCTGGCAAGGGCAGAAAGCCTGCGCAGGGAACCAAGAGGAAGTGGGAGGCTATGCAGAGGCCGAGTGGTGTCAGGTGTTTTGGTTGTGGTAGTATGGACCAAAAGGTGGCTAACTGTCCCCAGAGGAGTGCCCCAACGGCAGCACGATCAGCGGTTCATTTATGCTATCATTGCAGGGAACCTGCAGATGGCAGTGGCAGCGCTGCAGCATGTAGTACAATAGGGAGTGTAGCAGGTGGCACAGATTGAGCAGGCGTCACTGATGTACATGACGATGGAGACTGGTGGAAGCAGTGTTAGGGCGATCACATGTATAATTTCTGGTACCTAGACTTTGTGAATTTTAGTAGGTTCAGATTTTATGTAGTGTATGTGGTTAAGTGTAGGGACCTTGTTGGTGGGCGGGTTTAGGTCCCACTTTATGTATGATTCTAGAGCAACTAATAGCTTTATTATCCCGGAGTGTGCAGAGAGTGCTAATATCAGAGGAGATCCCGGAGAGCAAGTGGGAGTAGTCAGAGTTGCGAGAGCCAAGTTATTGAGAGTCATTGGTCAAACGAGGGGAGTTGATATTCAGATCGCGGGAGAGTCGTGGCAGCGAATTCGCTTATCAGCCCGGTAGAGCTGTATGATATTATCTTGTGGATGGATTGGTTGCACTGTCATATGGTTCATCTAGATTATCATCAGGGTAGAGTGGAACTTGAGTTTCCAATAGGGAAGTTGATTTTTGAGGGAGTTAGACCGACTTCGGAGAGTCTCGTGATCTTGGCCATGCAGGCTGGGAAGATGATCGAGAAGGGACGTGAGGCTTATTTTGTTACTATATTGATGCCAGAGTCAGTGGACAATCTACAATTAGCGGTATTCAGGTTGTTGAGGAGTTTGAAGATGTGTTCCAGTTGTTGCATGGGTTACCACCATCTCGGTCTGAACCTTTCACGATTGAGCTGGAACCGGGGACGACGTTGTTATCCAAGGCTCCTTACAAGATGGCACCAGCAGAGATGGCAGAGCTGAAAAAGCAGTTATAGGATCTGTTGAACAAGGGATTCATTCGTCCTATTGTATCACCGTGGGGAGCGCCGATTCGTTAAGAAGAAGGACGGGAGTTTCCGCTTGTGTATTGATTATCAGCGTTTGAACCGGGTCACTGTGAAGAACAAGTACCCTCTTCCCAGGATCAATGAGTTGTTGGATCAGCTGAGAGGTGCTACTTGCTTCTCCAAGATAGATCTAGCGTCGGGTTACCATCAGATTCCGATAGATAAGGCAGATGTGAGGAAGATTGCATTCAGGATAAGGTATGGGCATTATGAGTTTGTGGTAATGCCTTTTGGGTTGACTAACGCGCCAGCAGCGTTCATGAGATTGACGAACAGCGTGTTTCAGAAGTTTTTTGACGTGTCTGTCATCATTTTCATCGACGACATCTTGGTTTAGTCTAAGAGTACAGCGGAACATGCATTGCATCTGAGAGCAGTTTTGGAGAAGCTGCGGGAGCAAAGGTTGTTTGCTAAGTTGAGCAAGTGTAGTTTCTGGATGCGAGAGATGAGATTTCTGGGTCATATTGTTTCTGCAAAGGGGGTTTCTGTAGATCCGGAGAAGATTCAAGCTATTAGAGATTGACCTAAACCGTATAATGCCACAGAGATCAGGAGTTTTCTTGGGTTGGCAGGATATTATGGGAGATTTGTGCAGGGCTTTGTGACTAGGCACGTCCGATGACTGAGTTGACAGGGAAGGATGTTCCTTTTGTTTGGTCATAGGAGTGTGAGGAGGGTTTTGCAAGCCTGAAGGAGATGATGACTACTATGCCAGTGTTGACATTGCCAGAGTAGGGGAAACACTATGTGGTTTATACAGATGCATCCAGAGTTGGTTTGGGCTGTGTGTTGATGCAGTATGGGAAGGTGATTGCCTACGCGTCGAGGCAGTTGCGGAAGCATGAGGACAATTATCCTACTCATGATTTAGAGATTGCTGTTGTAGTTTTTGGCCTCAAGATTTGGAGATCTTATCTTTATGGTGCAAAAATTGCAGGTGTTTACAGATCATAAGAGCCTGAAGTATATATTCACTCAGCCTGAGCTGAATTTGAGGCAGAGGCGGTGGATGGAGCTGGTGGCAGATTATGATTTGGAGATAGCCTACTACACTGGTAATGTTAACTTGGTTGTTGATGTTGTAAGTCGGAAGCGGGCGACTTCGGTTCAGGAGCAGGATATGCAGTCTCTGGTAGGAGAGATCAGCGCGTTGAGGTTGTGTGCTGTTTCACATGAGCCGTTGGGTTTGGAGGCAGCTGATAGAGCAGATCTTCTGAGTAGGGTGCGGTTGGCTCAAGAGAAGGACTTTGGGCTGGTGAATGCCTCTAAGGATGTTGATTCAGAGTATCATGTCTCAGCTAATTGTACCATATTTGTGCCCAGGCGGATTTGTGTCCCCATGGATGAGGAGTTGAAGCAGGAGGTCCTGAGGCAGACTCATGCGAGCATGTTCTCTATTCATCCAAGAGCGACTAAGATGTACCGTGACCACAAGAGGTACTATCACTAGGTCAGGATGCAGAAGGATGTAGCAAGTTGGGTCACGAGGTGCGATGTTTTCCAACTAGTGAAAGCTGAGCATCAGGTTCCTGGTTGCTTGTTGAAGAGTTTGCCCATTCCAGAGTGGAAGTGGGATATGATCACGATGGATTTCATGGTAGGATTGCCAGTGTCTCGCACCTTTGATACGATTTGGGTCATTGTGGACCGGTTGACTAAGTCGGCACATTTTCTGGCAATTAAGAAAACTGATGGAGCAGCTGTCTTGGCTAAGAAATATGTGATGGAGATAGTCAGATTGCAGGGAGTGCCAGCGAGTATTGTGTCTGATAGGGATTTCAAGTTCACTTCGGTGTTCTGGAGAGCATTTCATGCAGAGATGGGCACTAAGGTGCATATGAGTACAGCTTATCATCCCCAGACAAATGAGCAGTTAGAGAGGATGATCCAGACGATGGAGGATTTGCGGAGGATATGTGTGTTGGATTGGGATGGCCATTGGGCAGATCACATGAGCTTGGTAGAGTTTGCATAAAACAACAGTTACCAGGCCAGTATTGGGATGGCTCATTATGAGGCATTGTATGGGAGGCCATGTCGTACACCGTTATGTTGGACTCAGGTGCGGGAGAGGAGCATGTACGAGGTGAGTTTTGTTCAGGAGACCTCAGAGAAGATTCAGGTTCTCAAGCTGAACATGAAGTAAGCTAAGGACCGGCAGAGGAGTTATGCCGATAGGAGGAGGAGAGATCTTGAGTTTCAGGTGAGTGACAGAGTTTACCTCAAGATGGCAATGTTGCTGGGTGCAAACAGGTCATTGACAGAGACTAAGTTGAGAGAGAAATAAATGTCCTAAACAGGACCGCCACCAAGGCCAAACAAATGTCCTAAACAGGACCGTCACAAAGACCATCTGTCCCGAAGGACCGCCTAAACAGGCACTCTGGCTAAACAGCCCGCCATAAAGGCCACACATCTGGCTAAACAGCCCGCCACAAAGGCCACACAATATCTCAAAAGACTGCCACACACGGGCATAATGACTCAAAAGTCCGCCACGAAGGCCACACTAGCCCCTTCAGGGCTCACAACCACTAAAAATGGACAATTCTAACTCCGATAAAACTTTCCATTTTTAGAACTTTCCACTTTTGGAATCTTTCCTCTTTTAGAAACTTCTATTTCAGAAAACTTTTCCCTCAACACCATCACTATCCCAAAGGACTCTTATCAAAGTAATCTTCTTCTTCCAAAGTTCCATGATCCTCCTCTCAAGAACCCTCACTGGTCTCGCCTCCAAAGTCATTTTAGGCTGAAGATCTTCAGGAATCTTAGCCAACAACTGATCATCCTCACGCAGACACTTTCGCAACATGGAAGACTTTATGGAACACACGCATAACCTCAGACAACTCCAGCCTATATGCTGTCAGTCCCACCCGCTCAATCATATACCTCGGACTCAACTTAGTCTCAGTCAATGACCTGTTCGGACCCCGCAACATGGTCATCTTGAGGTACACTCTGTCTCCTACCTGAAACTCAAGATCTCTCCTCCTCCTATAGGCATAACTCCTTTACCGATCCACAACTTCCTTCATGTTCATCTTGAGAACCCAAATCTTCTCTGAGGTCTCCTGAACATAATCTGCCCCATAAATGCTCCTCTCCCCCACCTGAGTCCGGCATAACGGTGTACGACACGGCCTCCCATACAAAATCTCATAAGGAGTCATCTTAATACTCGCCTGATAACTGTTGTTGTAAGCAAACTCTACCAAGCTCAACTGATCTGCCCAATGGCCTCCCCAATCCAACACACGCATCCTTGGCAAATCCTCCAGCGTCTGGATCGTCCACTCTGACTGTCCATCTGTCTGGGGATGATAAGCTGTAATCATATGCACCTTAGTGCCCATCTCTGCCTGAAACGTTCTCCAGAACACTGAGGTGAACTTAGAATCCTTATCAGACACAATGCTCGCTGGCACCCCATGCAACCTGACTATCTCCTTCACATACTTCTAAGCTAAGACCGCTGCTCCATCAGTCTTCTTAATGGCCAGAAAATGTGCCGACTTAGTCAACCGGTCCACAATGACCCAAATAACATCAAACGTCCTAGACACTGGCAAACCAACCACGAAGTCCATAGTAATCATATCCCACTTCCACTCTAGAATGGGAAAACTCTTCAGCAACCCACCTGAAACCTGATGCTCAGCCTTCACTAGCTGACACACATCACACCTCGTGACCCAACTAGCCACATCCTTCTTCATCCCGACCCAGTGAGAGTACCTCTTGAGGTCACGGTACATCTTAGTCGCTCCTGGATGAATAGAGAACATGCTCGCATGAGCCTCTCTCAGAATCTCCTGTCTCCACTCCTCATCCTTGGGCACACAAACCCGCCCATGCACCAAAATAGTACCATTAGCATAAACATGATACTCAGAACCAACCTCTTTTAAGGCATTCACCAGCCCCAAATCCTTCTCTTGTGCCATCTGCACCCTACTTAGAAGATCTGCTCTATCAACCGCCTCCAAACCCAACGACTCTTGAGAAATAGCGCACAAACTCAAAGCATTGATCTCTCCTACCCGAAGCTAGCCTCTTCCGACTCAGAGCATCTGCAACCAAGTTAGCCTTCCCAGGATGATAGGCTATCTCCAAATCATAATCCGCCACCAGCTCCATTCACCGCCTTTGCCTTAAATTCAGCTCGGGCTGAGTGAATATGTACTTCAGGCTCTTATGATCTATAAACACATGCACCTTTGCACCATAAAGATAAGATCTCCAAATCTTCAGGGCAAAAACTACATCACCCATCTCCAAGTCATGAGTAGGATAGTTGTCCTCATGATTCTGCAACTGCCGTGAAGCATAGGCAATCACCTTCCCATGCTGCATCAACACACACCCCAAACCAACTCTGGATGCATCTGTATAAACCACATAGGGTTCTCCTAGCTCAGGCAAAGCCAACACTGGAGTAGTAGTCAACATCTCCTTGAGGCTTGCAAAGCCTTCCTCACACTCCTGTGACCAAACAATAGGAACATCCGTCCCTGTCAACTTAGTCAACGGATGTGCTCTGCTTGCAAACCCCTGCACAAACCTCCTATAGTAACCTGCCAGACCAAGGAAACTCCTGATCACTGTGGCACTATGCGGTCTAGGCCAATCCCTGATAGCCTGAATCTTCTCCGATTCTACAGAAATCCCATCTGCAGAGACAATATGACTCAGAAAACCCATCTCACGCTACTAAAAACTGCACTTGCTCAACTTAGCAAACAACTTCTGCTCCTGCAGCTTCTCTAGAACTGCCCTCAAATGCACTGCATGCTCTTTGGGACTCTTAGAATAAACCAGGATGACGTCGATGAAAATGATGATAGACACGTCCAGCAACTCCGGAAACACGCTGTCCATCAATCTCATAAACGTTGCTGGTGCGTTAGTCAACCCAAACGGCAACACCACAAACTCATAAACCCATACCTCTTCCTTCTACTTGACGAACACCACCGACGCCCTCCACGGTGAAGTGATAAGACGAAAGAATCCTCTATTTACTTCCTCAGCTCTACTAGACTAATAATCAAGTATGCTGACATCAACTCACCACCATCTGAAAATCAACCCCTCTTGCCAGTCCAAGAACCTCTAGTAACTTGCCTCTAAGGGAAACTTCCTCACGATGGCTTAATCCAAAATTAACTTTCCGCTTAGCAATTCTCCACAACAAATCATCAATACGAGCATAATAAAACAAACAAGTACCATACGTTCGTCTATTCTGATTCATCGCATCAAATGCTTTGCAGGTCGCTAACTCAAACCACTTGACTTATTACCTCCAATAAAACTTACCAAAAACTTGAATCTAGCAACCCTATCCATCTCCAATGAACTTCATCCAACATCGNCCTCAAATGCACTGCATGCTCTTTGGGACTCTTAGAATAAACCAGGATGACGTCGATGAAAATGATGATAGACACGTCCAGCAACTCCGGAAACACGCTGTCCATCAATCTCATAAACGTTGCTGGTGCGTTAGTCAACCCAAACGGCAACACCACAAACTCATAAACCCATACCTCTTCCTTCTACTTGACGAACACCACCGACGCCCTCCACGGTGAAGTGATAAGACGAAAGAATCCTCTATTTACTTCCTCAGCTCTACTAGACTAATAATCAAGTATGCTGACATCAACTCACCACCATCTGAAAATCACCCCCTCTTGCCAGTCCAAGAACCTCTAGTAACTTGCCTCTAAGGGAAACTTCCTCACGATGGCTTAATCCAAAATTAACTTTCCGCTTAGCAATTCTCCACAACAAATCATCAATACGAGCATAATAAAACAAACAAGTACCATACGTTCGTCTATTCTGATTCATCGCATCAAATGCTTTGCAGGTCGCTAACTCAAACCACTTGACTTATTACCTCCAATAAAACTTACCAAAAACTTGAATCTAGCAACCCTATCCATCTCCAATGAACTTCATCCAACATCGTTGCAACGATTAGTTTATCCTGCCATGAAGGCTTCTCGTGAACTTATGTATCTGGCAAACATGCCTTTACTGGCTCATACCTACTGCAACTCCCCTTCCCGGGACTCCAGCACCACTGACCGCACAATCCTGGTGCAACAGCCACACATTCATGACCGCTCCAGCACTCTCTCGAGGTCTACATTTAGTCGTTATGTTTATACTCACGTACTAGACATTGCTTGCTCCCAACTCTCCCACCCTTAGGTCGCAACCTTCGNTTCCTTCTACTTGACGAACACCACCGACGCCCTCCACGGTGAAGTGATAAGACGAAAGAATCCTCTATTTACTTCCTCAGCTCAACTAGACTAATAATCAAGTAGCTGACAGCAACTCACCACCATCTGAAAATCAACCAATCTTGCCAGTCCAAGAACCTCTAGTAACTTGCCTCTAAGGGAAACTTCCTCACGATGGCTTAATCCAAAATTAACTTTCCGCTTAGCAATTCTCCACAACAAATCATCAATACGAGCATAATAAAACAAACAAGTACCATACGTTCGTCTATTCTGATTCATCGCATCAAATGCTTTGCAGGTCGCTAACTCAAACCACTTGACTTATTACCTCCAATAAAACTTACCAAAAACTTGAATCTAGCAACCCTATCCATCTCCAATGAACTTCATCCAACATCGTTGCAACGATTAGTTTATCCTGCCATGAAGGCTTCTCGTGAACTTATGTATCTGGCAAACATGCCTTTACTGGCTCATACCTACTGCAACTCCCCTTCCCGGGACTCCAGCACCACTGACCGCACAATCCTGGTGCAACAGCCACACATTCATGACCGCTCCAGCACTCTCTCGAGGTCTACATTTAGTCGTTATGTTTATACTCACGTACTAGACATTGCTTGCTCCCAACTCTCCCACCCTTAGGTCGCAACCTTCGAGCCATACCGATCTCACTTTCAGACCTCCGTCTTCGAGTTATACCNCTCTGCCTGAAACGTTCTCCAGAACACTGAGGTGAACTTAGAATCCTTATCAGACACAATGCTCGCTGGCACCCCATGCAACCTGACTATCTCCTTCACATACTTCTAAGCTAAGACCGCTGCTCCATCAGTCTTCTTAATGGCCAGAAAATGTGCCGACTTAGTCAACCGGTCCACAATGACCCAAATAACATCAAACGTCCTAGACACTGGCAAACCAACCACGAAGTCCATAGTAATCATATCCCACTTCCACTCTAGAATGGGAAAACTCTTCAGCAACCCACCTGAAACCTGATGCTCAGCCTTCACTAGCTGACACACATCACACCTCGTGACCCAACTAGCCACATCCTTCTTCATCCCGACCCAGTGAGAGTACCTCTTGAGGTCACGGTACATCTTAGTCGCTCCTGGATGAATAGAGAACATGCTCGCATGAGCCTCTCTCAGAATCTCCTGTCTCCACTCCTCATCCTTGGGCACACAAACCCGCCCATGCACCAAAATAGTACCATTAGCATAAACATGATACTCAGAACCAACCTCTTTTAAGGCATTCACCAGCCCCAAATCCTTCTCTTGTGCCATCTGCACCCTACTTAGAAGATCTGCTCTATCAACCGCCTCCAAACCCAACGACTCTTGAGAAATAGCGCACAAACTCAAAGCATTGATCTCTCCTACCCGAAGCTAGCCTCTTCCGACTCAGAGCATCTGCAACCAAGTTAGCCTTCCCAGGATGATAGGCTATCTCCAAATCATAATCCGCCACCAGCTCCATTCACCGCCTTTGCCTTAAATTCAGCTCGGGCTGAGTGAATATGTACTTCAGGCTCTTATGATCTATAAACACATGCACCTTTGCACCATAAAGATAAGATCTCCAAATCTTCAGGGCAAAAACTACATCACCCATCTCCAAGTCATGAGTAGGATAGTTGTCCTCATGATTCTGCAACTGCCGTGAAGCATAGGCAATCACCTTCCCATGCTGCATCAACACACACCCCAAACCAACTCTGGATGCATCTGTATAAACCACATAGGGTTCTCCTAGCTCAGGCAAAGCCAACACTGGAGTAGTAGTCAACATCTCCTTGAGGCTTGCAAAGCCTTCCTCACACTCCTGTGACCAAACAATAGGAACATCCGTCCCTGTCAACTTAGTCAACGGATGTGCTCTGCTTGCAAACCCCTGCACAAACCTCCTATAGTAACCTGCCAGACCAAGGAAACTCCTGATCACTGTGGCACTATGCGGTCTAGGCCAATCCCTGATAGCCTGAATCTTCTCCGATTCTACAGAAATCCCATCTGCAGAGACAATATGACTCAGAAAACCCATCTCACGCTACTAAAAACTGCACTTGCTCAACTTAGCAAACAACTTCTGCTCCTGCAGCTTCTCTAGAACTGCCCTCAAATGCACTGCATGCTCTTTGGGACTCTTAGAATAAACCAGGATGACGTCGATGAAAATGATGATAGACACGTCCAGCAACTCCGGAAACACGCTGTCCATCAATCTCATAAACGTTGCTGGTGCGTTAGTCAACCCAAACGGCAACACCACAAACTCATAAACCCATACCTCTTCCTTCTACTTGACGAACACCACCGACGCCCTCCACGGTGAAGTGATAAGACGAAAGAATCCTCTATTTACTTCCTCAGCTCTACTAGACTAATAATCAAGTATGCTGACATCAACTCACCACCATCTGAAAATCACCCCCTCTTGCCAGTCCAAGAACCTCTAGTAACTTGCCTCTAAGGGAAACTTCCTCACGATGGCTTAATCCAAAATTAACTTTCCGCTTAGCAATTCTCCACAACAAATCATCAATACGAGCATAATAAAACAAACAAGTACCATACGTTCGTCTATTCTGATTCATCGCATCAAATGCTTTGCAGGTCGCTAACTCAAACCACTTGACTTATTACCTCCAATAAAACTTACCAAAAACTTGAATCTAGCAACCCTATCCATCTCCAATGAACTTCATCCAACATCGTTGCAACGATTAGTTTATCCTGCCATGAAGGCTTCTCGTGAACTTATGTATCTGGCAAACATGCCTTTACTGGCTCATACCTACTGCAACTCCCCTTCCCGGGACTCCAGCACCACTGACCGCACAATCCTGGTGCAACAGCCACACATTCATGACCGCTCCAGCACTCTCTCGAGGTCTACATTTAGTCGTTATGTTTATACTCACGTACTAGACATTGCTTGCTCCCAACTCTCCCACCCTTAGGTCGCAACCTTCGAGCCATACCGATATCACTTTCAGACCTCCGTCTTCGAGTTATACCATCTCAATCTTGGACCATAATCCTCAAGATCTCGGTATCAGAGGACTAATCATCCCCTCAGGAGGACATCATCCCCTCTGCCACTCTCGGAGCCCACAGCCCCTCGAGCTAGCGGTATTCTGGGAAAACCACCATCCCTTCGGAAGCAACAATCCTTAAAGACTATAAACATCTTTCGACAAAAGGTACTTCCCGTNTCTATTCTGATTCATCGCATCAAATGCTTTGCAGGTCGCTAACTCAAACCACTTGACTTATTACCTCCAATAAAACTTACCAAAAACTTGAATCTAGCAACCCTATCCATCTCCAATGAACTTCATCCAACATCGTTGCAACGATTAGTTTATCCTGCCATGAAGGCTTCTCGTGAACTTATGTATCTGGCAAACATGCCTTTACTGGCTCATACCTACTGCAACTCCCCTTCCCGGGACTCCAGCACCACTGACCGCACAATCCTGGTGCAACAGCCACACATTCATGACCGCTCCAGCACTCTCTCGAGGTCTACATTTAGTCGTTATGTTTATACTCACGTACTAGACATTGCTTGCTCCCAACTCTCCCACCCTTAGGTCGCAACCTTCGAGCCATACCGATATCACTTTCAGACCTCCGTCTTCGAGTTATACCATCTCAATCTTGGACCATAATCCTCAAGATCTCGGTATCAGAGGACTAATCATCCCCTCAGGAGGACATCATCCCCTCTGCCACTCTCGGAGCCCACAGCCCCTCGAGCTAGCGGTATTCTGGGAAAACCACCATCCCTTCGGAAGCAACAATCCTTAAAGACTATAAACATCTTTCGACAAAAGGTACTTCCCGTGGTACGAGTATAACATTACAATGTTACACCTACCCACACCACTTCTAATATCCAACTGGATTACCCACCAAACAGAGAAATATCTGCTCCAACTACATATGTCCATCTATCCGCCTCTCTAGGCTCGATACCTCTCGCGAAGAATCTCACACCGGTCATCTACTACTGCTCCTTCCTCCTAACATAAGATGGAAAGTCCTCAACATCCGCAGCCCTTGGTTGCACTCCGCCACATGCGGCACAACTGGAGCCTGCACTGGTACCCCTCTCGGTAACCGCTCCGACAGTACGCCAACAGATCCGCCAAGCGATCATCTGGACCCTAGGCTCCACCTGCTGCAACCCCACATCTGGGTTCCCAGCACCCCCGGCACGCTCACCGACTAACCACCTCTGGTCCCTCCTGATACGCTTGCAACCCTCTGAAGTACCTCATCGAGGAACTCAGGACCACACACTCGCTGGCCTCAAGAACTCGCCCGACCACGACCATGACAACGCCCACGTCCACGACCAGAAACTCAACCACCTTTAACTATTGATCTTCCAAGAACAGAGGCTAACAAGCATAGAACAAAACAAAACCACACAAAGAAACATAACAATTACTCACCGTGTAATCTCATTGAAGGCTCGAAGAGGATGTTCTAGGACTCCATGCCACACACAATTGACTAACTCACATAATCAATCAAGACATGCAATCTCAAACATCACAACAGAAACCTAGTGAACCCAAACCTAGAACCGTAAGGGCTCTGATACCAAA
>NC_025695.1:37013659-37013825 GCF_000633955.1 Camelina sativa
CCACTAGCCACCTAACCACAATCACAACCAAACCGCAGAATAACAAATACCAATATCCAAAACAATATCCAATAATAAACCAATATTATAACATAAGCAATAACCAAATACCAAACATCAGGAAACATAAAACCGGCAACCTAGCAATGTTTCTAATGACCCAACT
>NC_025695.1:37015672-37030515 GCF_000633955.1 Camelina sativa
TGCACCCCTTTTATCACTATGAAACATTATACATCCACAAACTTAAAACATAACACACATAGAGAAAGAGAGCTCGAAAGTTTTGATAACTCCACCGACAAAGTTGGAAACCCAATCATCTGTATATTAAACAAACTCAGCCCTTTTAGTTTCTTCATCATCGGCATCATGGTAAGTTTGCACGATTTTGGCCTCATCTAAAGAGATGTTTCTTGTCTCACGGCATATATTTTTCCAGCGTTTCGATAAAACACTTGTTTTCAAAGCATCTTTAAATGGCAATTGATATTATCTAGTCGGATAACCTTAAAATTTTGTCAATTATGCTACTTAAATTTATTGTTAATGATTCAAGTGAAATATTGTGTGTGTTTATTTTTTATCGATGTAAAGAGATACTTTTGAACTCGATCACAAATAAACACACAAAATCGTTTTCATGAATCATTAAGAATGGATTCGAGTAGCACTTGAAAAAAACTCGAGGTTATCAAACTACTTTCTCGTCATGATAATATCAAGTTTTCCCTTTAAATATGTTTTGGAGATAAGTGCTATGTTGAGAAGATGGAGAAAGATATGTAGTGAAGCTTTAAACATCTCTTTCAATGAAGCTGAGATTATGAGGTCTTACCTCGAAGCCAAAGATGACGAAACCAGAAGGGCTGAGTTCTTTTGATATAGGGATGAGTGGATCCAACATTCCTTGTGGAGTTATTAAAGCTTTTGCGCTCTATTTCTCAAAAAAAGTCGGTTTATTGGATATTTAAAAGATTGCATACACATAATCAATGTTGTTTAGGAGGTTATACACTTATTCAAAAAAAAAAATAAATAAAATTGAATGAATGTAAAATTTCTTCAACCAATGCAGCTGTAGTGAGAGTAGCTTATTCCTAACAGTGTAGTCAACCGTTTTGATGAGGGTCTCCGGAGAGATGGGGAGCTCACCATGGCTTCTTAGGTTTCGTTCACGCTAAATGGTATGGACTGTGGCATGGAACACAAACTTCAGAATGAATCGGAGTGTAGCAGTTAGAGCTGAATCAGTGAGAAGTACAGAATTTCATTCCGCCGTATAGGAGGATTGCAGAAGCCGCCCCACCAGCTTTTCCCACACGTGATTGGAAGTACTACAAAAAAAAAATGATTGCAGGTCTCCATTGGAGCGTTACAGAGAATACAAGAGGAATCCACTTATTCATATTATTATATATGGCTAAACTTCAAGCTCGAGTTTCCTGCATCGTGTTCATTGCTGAAAACATTCGATTTTTGTTTTTATGTCAATTGGTATGATTTCTAGTTATGAATGCTATAGCAAATAAATATGCCTATAAACATAACCGGCAGGGGTCCGAATCTAGTTATATAACAAAACAGGGTTACAAACAACTTATTCTTATTTGAATATTTATGTATATAGTACATGATTAATATCAATAGCTTACAATGACAGAGCTCACACAAACAACAAATGCCAATTAAAAAAAAGAATTCAAAGTGCATAGATCACACTAAAATGATTTAAGAGGGAATTCGGAGATAGAGAGGGATTGGATTTTTGGTAACTGGTGGAGAATCCCATACTGAAAATGCGCTTTCGGAATTTATCCATTTGTCGGTCATTTCGGGATAATGACGATCAAACACATCCTTGAGACTCTCTGTAGTATTCACCCATTCAAGTCCCTTCTTTGTATAAATCGTTTCATTGAATTCGCTTGTGAAAAATCTATCCGCTTCTAATCGCCTGACATTTGTTTAATAAATTAGTATTAGATTAAGCTCTACTATTGTAGTATATATTTCACTATATATATATTTTTGTTTCAAATCTATAACAACCAAATAACGAACCTTGAGGCCATGATGAGGAAAATATAAAAAGCAGTCTCACTAATAGCGAAACCTTTGATTTTCTTCTCTGCCATAAGTCCAACTAGAAGATCAAGCTCCTCTATATCACCACCATACACATCATCCAGCACTTCAATCGCTTCCACATCATCCGTTAGATCTTCCCACTTGTCAATCGGAATCATAAACATAGCTCTCCTAAAATCGTTGTACCGTGCCACATTCCTCTCCCTGTCCCGGTAGACTAAAATAATCGACCAACATAAATAGCTCACGTGATAATCCAATATCAAAACCACAATGGTATAGTAAAAAAAAATGAACGGCTCAGATTAGATTGATTTACTCTCTAAAGCAGCTAAGTCGACGTGGTCTGGACGTTCTTGGCCGTTGGTGTCTTGGGGAACAATATCTCTTAACCACATTGGATAGTTCATCAGTTCAAGTGCTCCACTTGCTTGGTGACCCATTGAGACCATTAGCTTAGTGAATCCAATCTGAGACATGTTTTGTTCGCCTTTACGACCAATCAAATTTTCCATATGAATCCTGAATCCAAAGGAAAAAAAAAAAACCTAAATCTCTTAGAATCTTTGATTTGCAAGCATCAAAGTAAGGGAGATATATATATAGAGCGATCAGAGATAGAGTTATACTCTTCCATCAACGGTAGTGATTTATTAGTTCCCGGTACAACATCAATGTCACGCATCTGGAGTTGATCAGGTAAGAGAGAGTGCATTCGGTACACGCTAGTGAACTCTTCGGTTAGAGAATATGGGACACCATGATTTTGCGGTTTTTTCATACCCACGAGACCTCCCAAGATCGAACTGCCAGCATGTCCGAAAGAATCTTTAAACTTCTTTCCTAGTAGTCCGTACCTAAAAATTCACATTAATATTAAAACTGTTAGATTGCAACATGTGTAACAACGAGTTTGTCGATCGAAATAATGTGATATTCACCAATTCGCTCGCATTCCAGCTAGTAAAGTGTCGGTTTTGAGAAGCTGGGTTGTCCAATCTATAGTGTGAATCTTGGCTATCACTGCTGAGGTTACTAGCCTCGCGTAGCGGTACAAATCTTCGTCTTCCAAATCACTATCGTCATCCTATAATATTGAATACAGTTTAAAATTGAATTGATTTTTATATAATCTGTTCTGAATCTCAAAATCCATATGAAAAAAAATTGTAATAATTAACTAATAAGTGTGAAAAAAAAAAAAAAAACAGATATTGAACCTTGAGGGCGTCGCATACGGCGTTGTGTTCTTTGATGAAGAGAGCTTGCAAGGCGGAGAGGCCGACCCAACTGTTACGAATGTCACCAGAGATGGCTAAACCGTCTTCATCATGGAGAAGGAGACCGGTGTCCTCCGATATCTTAAGTTTACCATCTTTGTAAGTTCTTACTCTCTCCATTTTTTTTGAGTTGCTTCCATAGAGGACGCTCGAATCCCTAATTTATTAGTGATTCTTTGAGTTATATATATACTATATAGTCATCATAGTATTATTATGAGAATAATGTATTGTTTCTATGCATGGATATATGTCTACGTCCATATATGTATAATTTTCTATACATATCATGCTGAGGTTGGGTGTTTAATTAGTCCCACGAGACGCTTAACCAGATTTGAAATCAAAAACCAAACCAATTGTTTTAAGAAATAAACAGTTGGTATGTGTTTCTGAAACCAAACGAAGTCAAACAGGGAAAAAAAAACACTACTACGTACTTTTATTTTGATGTTTTCTTTTTATTCAATATGAGTCAAAATTTAGAAAGTAGAACCAACCGAAACCCAAAAAAAAAAGTCCATTCAATTTTCTAAACCAAGTAATTCCCCAAAATTAAATGAATTTTTCAATTTAAAGTCTAAACGGAGCCCAAAAAATGTATGGGCATGTAGCAGATAAAAATTGATCAAATATGTAAATTTTAATGATTTATTTTTATGTTATATGTTTTTTTTTTTTGAGAAAGGGTTTATATTTTATATAAATTGTGTTAGAAAAGTATTAGTGGTAATGTGGTATTACCACCAAGGTGTACGGATATTTTGTGAACCGGTCTTGATTTCGAAAAAACCGGTAGGGACTTCCTTTGTCTTGAAGAACCTAAAGGACTTTAAAGGACACTGGTTCGCTACTTCTTTTGGAGCCACAAGCTCGATCTATGTTACCAATAAATAACAAGAACAAACCAATTTAATTGTTTCATTATATAAGTGTGTAAATGGAGATCAAATTGAATAACAACTCACGAACCTGGTGAGTATCTTCAAGATGATCAATCCAATCATGGATCATTAATTGAATCCAAGAAGCTGCAATCATATTGAATTGTTTTCCTGTGTCGAGAAACTTTCTCCTTTGTAATAGTTTTGTCGCCACCACCATAGGATCTGGCCTCAATAACTTCTTCAACAACAACAAAAAAAAATCTCAAAAATTTATCGTTTTTTATATTACTATTTACTACCTAATGAAATTAATAAAATTAGTACTATGTCAAAACCAATCTTTTTTACTGTACACACATATATACATGTAAAAGGAAAATTTTACCTTTGTTTTCTGATCAACCGGAGGACAATTTCTTCCGAAGAAGCTATTTTGACTGCCGACGCCTTCATTAAACGGATCATTGAATTTTCCGTCAGCAGTCCGGTACGGATAATTAGCAGGATCAAACCGGGTTCCAACCGGAGTTTGACCGACGTTGAGAAGATTGTATTCTTGGTGAAGATGCCTACGTATTTCAAGATAGGCTAAACCCAAGAAAACCGGAAGCTTGTGCCATGGAACCATCTTATCCACTCCATGCACGATCTACACCATGTACACATCGCATCAACAATTTTTCACAATATTAAAAAAATACTTAGATGTAAACCATCCAAACTTAATGTGTCACTAGGAAATAATCGTGAAATTATCTTACATATATCAAAAACCTCGAATTACCGAAAGCAACAACAACAAAAAAAAAAATAGTAATAATAATTTTGCGTGATAATTAAAAAAAAATATTCATAACAATTTAAATTAATTCATTCAATTCCATTTTTTGTTTTTTTGTGTGGATGTGATTCTACGAGCAGTATATGTTAAAGTTGAGTTACAGCTTACAAGAAGTAGGAAACGATCGAGGAGGGACATTCTTGAATAAATCTCACGGAAGTCTTCGTGGATAAATTTAAGCAAAATAGAAGAGATTAGAGAAATGATTACTTTCATCCTTTAAAACGTAACAAGAAAAATGTTTAAATAGAGTTGTACGAATTTAAAGCAAAACAGAAGAGATTAGAGAAGTGATTACTTTCATCCTTGGTGTTGATCAATTGTCTATTTATAAGCATAAACCATGAGACAGAAGAATATTCAAATGCATACACTAATTAAAAATCAAATTAAGTTTATTTTTTTTGTCCTACTGTATTCTTTGTCTTATCATTATTATTTTATTGTTATTATGATTTTAATAATGTGACTCATTAACTTTGTATTATTGTAATTTATATATGCCATAGTTTTGAGAGTTTTACACTGGGAAATTAGATAATGGTCATCTAAAATGTAAGTTAACTTGAACTCGAATAAGTGTGGAACATTTTTTTTGGGGGGAAAGAATCCAAAAAAACATGTGCTATGTTTTCTTTGCTAAAAATGTAAATATTTTATTAAAAATGAATAGAGTTTAGGATTACAGTCCAAATTATAAACCTAAAAATGGTTCCATGACCCAAAAAAAAAAAAGTAAAGATTTTTTTTTGGTTAAATAAAAAAAGTAAAGATATGGAAGCATAAGTCAGAAGACACACAGGCTCACAGCCCATCCACTCAACATAATTAAGCACATTAGCAAATGGAGTTAGACGAAGTGATGACGTTTTTGAAATTCTCCTCATAAGATCGGTTGATCAAAAACTAACAATATCGTTCTAGTAATAGAAGTTGAAATGGACTTGCAGAATCTATCAACTACATTGTTGTGAACTAGAGTCAAAATATAATATAAACCGGTCCTTTAACCGTAAACAAGAATAACCCTAGTCCCATATATCACTGTTGGACCTAGCTCGACTAGGCTCGTAGCATTCTTCTTTATTTATTGTGTCGGTTCATTTTATTAACCCACACTGCAGGTTCTTAGTTGGGTATAGTATATTTAGCTAAACAAAATCAAAGTTTAATTAAAAGGTTGCCATTCAAAATAATGATCCATTAAAATAAATTTTATACACCCATCATGATCATGCCGGTAGGTGTTGGGATATATTATTTATTATTTTATTTTCCGGTAGAGAAAATAGATAAGAAAACGTCCGAATCTGTGATTCTCAGATATGTACACGTTTGTTTTTATAATATATATAGACGAACCAAATGTCAAAATGTCTTGAATTAAATGTTAAAACAATACCATTCTTGTTAATATCCGTGCATGCTACTCAAAATTAATAGTATAAAATGTAAACTTTATACATTTCAACGTCACAAAGATTAGTTGACAAAAAAAATGAATATCTTTTTTACTATTCGGTTGCTTAAGTTGAACGACTTAACAGGTTGAGAATTCCATATTTAGAAGTTTATGATTTATTGATTTCATAATAACAAAAGTCATACAAGTAAACTCTTCGACTAGGGTTCTTTTTGTGTGTGTGTTTTTCGATCAATATTTTATCGACAAGTATGGCGTCTATTTAAATATTATATCTAAGACCAAAATCACATGAAGGGGTGCCAAAACGAAAGGGTAGTGCTAAACTGGCCACATACCTGAAAATAATTTCTCGCCTATACTTCAAGATTATTCGGTTCCAGCTCCTAATATGACATATATATATATATATATATATATGAGATAATGTTCAATTATGATATTTCGTTTTAAATAATAGAGTTTTATGAATGGAAACCAAATTATACGTGGTGAATTTGATCCATTTAAAAATAATATACGTTGTAACTGGATTTGATTCATTTTAAAAATAATATACGTTATAACTGGAATTAATCCAATAAAAAGACAAATAATTATAATTTGTAGGAAATCTGTCTTGTATATATGAGCTGCCCTAAGTTGACATATACTCCATATAATACTACTATATATTGAATTATCTTGCATACTTTGATTTGCGACCTTACTCTATTATATTTTCATTTTTAATAGATAATTGAAAATAAATGTAATATTTTTTGCAAGTATTTATTCATTTTTTTTTGTTCAAGCATAGATAAGCTAAAACTTAGGTTGTATCAGCAAACAACAATTATTTAGATGTTTGTTAATATCTTGAAGGTAACTAAGGTCTTCAAATAAAATGTCTGGTTCCCTTTTTGAGTTAAACTCGCTTCTTCAGATTAAGTTGTAATGACTTATCTATTTGAGTTCATTTGTAAGAACACACGTTGTATTTTATTTGCATGAGTAAGAAACACACGTTCGTTTCAGCTAATTTACGCATCTTCATTCGACTAATATGAAAAATTGTAAAAAAAAAAAAAATCATCCGCGGGTTACGGTGCTAGGGGGTGACTACAAACAACATCAAGCAATGGGTGAAAGTGCTTTATAATCAGAGCCGTGCCAAGAGTTACATTTACCAGAAGCGGTACTAAAAAAAGTCTTTAATTCAAAAAAACAAAACTATCAAAACGGATCAAAGCCATGAGATTTACAAACCAGATACACCAAAAATAAAAAATATTTAGTCTTTTTTATTATTTTAACTGAAGAAGAAAGAAAAAAAGGAAAAAAACATGGTGAAAATATAAGGTGAAAAAGTTTAAACGATCATAATTCTCTTTTTACTTCTGTAATATAAATAAAATTTTATGTTTAGGTATAACATAATTAACAAACATAAGAAAATGAGGATTTTAAAAATAAAAGACCAGAAGCGAATGTTTATTTTTTTTTTGTACATAGCCACGGCTCTCTTTATGATGTGAGTGATTTCTTGTACCCATACTATTACTATAGATTCCTTTCAAAAGTTAAACCTTTTCTAAATTCATAGGATAAGCACGATCAAATCAACTAGAAGAAAGAACACATCAGAAAAGAAGAAAAAAAAAACAGAAAATTTCACCAAAATAAGAATGGTGGTACAATTATAGTTTGTTAGACAAAGAAATACAGAGAGTAGTGGTTTGGTACATCAAGAATTCTATAAAAGGCCAAGGAGGATGCTGAACAAGCGATCCCATAAAAAGCAGAACAAGACGAGTCATGGTAACCAACCATTCTTACACGACTTTTCCTAATCCAATACATATTAACCTAATCATGATGTTACACTAATTCTCACACGCTTTGCCCTCATCCAAATCCTATGAACCTCTCTAAATCCTGATGCTACACACTAGTTTGAAATGTTAATAAGATGTTGAACAGATAAAATGTTAATAAGATGTTACTTTGTTTTCAAACAAGTTATATAGATTCACCAAAAAACAAGTTATATAGATTATTTACTATTATTTTTTTTTCATGCCAATAGCAATATGATATCTTACTTTACATTTATTCCATTTATATAAATGTCCACTATATATATATATATATATATAGATATATAAGTTTGGCTGCTCTTGTGAAAGTGTAGCTCATAAAGTCGTCAAATCTATATAGTTCATGTGCTATATTTGTTTCATTTTAAATCAGAACTACAAGTTCATTTGCTTTAGGTTGCCCTCGCCGTTCGGTTTACTATCACTTTATAGAAAACCTTAGATTTAGATGGATTTAAGGTGGTTGGTTATTAGTATAATTTGGTATGGGCTCATAGTTTTATTAGGTTTGGCCTTTTTAGTTTTGTTAATTGGTTATTGTTATTGGGTTTTGCCTTATAAATAACTTGAAAAGAAAAAACAGATAAACCGAATTAGAAAAATTTTGGTTTACTCAAAACATAAATTTTAGCTAATAACCAATCCAAACAAACCGATTTCCGAACTAACCCGAACCAAATTTCGATTCATGTCTATTCGGCGGAATATTTTTGATAACCGAATTTCTCTAAAACAGAATAATCCGATTCGAACAACTCGATTTGTATAAATTTAGGTAACACAAAACGATTTAAAAAATGACAACCTGAATCTCGAGATGGGTAGCTCAGAGGATTAGAGTCAAAACGTCCACGACTACTATTTATGGTTAGGATAATTTATTTTTGAGCCATTTTAAGAACAAAAACAAGAAACTACGTTCACAATATTTTCCTTGCTAATTGTTACGTAGAATTACTTGGAAAGAGGCTATTTTCTTTTAAATACACACATAGCTAATGACATTAAATATATTTTTAAGTTTATGTCCAACGAGTGCCCTCTCTCGTCCTTCTCTCACACACACACGCACGCACGCACTTACTAGAGTCGACCCACGTAAGACTGGCTACAATAAAGTCGAGGCGCGTGACATTCACTTGCGAAACGGCGGCGCGTCCTTGTCTATATCGAAATCGATAGAGCATTTAGTAGAGACCGGCAAGGAAGGCGCGGCGAACCTCATCGAGTAATCTCGGTACGGAAACTCGTCGTCGAAGTGTCCGGTTTGTTTCCCGTCATCGAAATTTAACGAGTAGCTCAACGGATCGTACCGGAATTTACCGTGATTATGGTTTCCAGCGCATTCGCCACCACCACCGATGTTTCCTCCTCCTCCTCCGCCGCAGCAGCGGTTGCGTCCGAATCGGCGGATAAAAGTCTTCCACCTAGGACCAGCGACGAGCTCAGACCACTCTCTCATCTTCCGCCACCCTCGAATCCACCATCGTCGTTGGTCAGGCTCCACGGTCCTGATCCGTTGCCACCACAAAGATCCGCCGTGATTCGACGGCTTGGATGAGGCAAGGCATGGCATAAGGAAACAACAGCCTCTCTTCGCGAACAATGCTTCGTGCATATCGTCGGTGGCGTCCATTTCAGAGATCGGCGACGATTGAGGTCTCATCCTCAGTGGCGTGATTCAGATCTCTCTCTCTCTCTCTCCCTCTCTCTCTGCCTCCTCAGATCTTCGTTCCTCTTCCCATAGCCTAAACCCTAATTTTCTCTCCCTCTCTCTCTTTCTCCAATCAACGCGTCTCTTTTGAGCTGGAACTGAAGTGAAAACAGAGCAGCAGACGCCGTAACCGCCAGATACTGGTTCTCATTTAACCGGATAGAACCGGGAATTTCAGCGTTAGTGATATACTGATATATAATATAACCGGAATTAAATGTGTCCCGTTCTCCCTAGTCCTAAATTGGTTCGGTTAGCAAACTTCTAATCTTTTAGTATTCCTGGGACAGATTCATTGCAGGTGAATGTTCTAACCAAATTCACCTAATTTTTTTTTTTTCTCTCTTTGCAGAAAATGATAATACTAGTAAGTAGGAGAATATCTTAACTTTAGTGGGATCACCTACTAGGCTGTTACTGAACTAGAAACTATGTCAAAATGGTTTTGCATAATTCCTCATGTAAGGCTTTTTTTTTTTTTTTTTTTCTTTCTAATAACTTTATTAAGAACCATATTCGCAATCATTGTTTACAGCAGTTATTAAAAATCATGGACAAGAATTATACAAAACATACATCTGAGGACTAGTAGTTGACTAGTAGTTGCTGTTTTAGCAAGTAAATCTACACATATGTTTTGTTCTCGATGGTGGAATGTAAATCGTATATCAGTAAACCTTGTACACCATCGCCGCAAACAAGGGTTTGACCCATGATTGTTGATAATTTTATTTACCGTTGAATTATCACCTTCATATTTCCCCGAACGATAACAAAGCGTTGAATGGCCCAGATTAGAGCAATACATTCTACCGTTAGAGTTCCTGATTAGTCAACCCAATCCAGAATCTCTATCTCTATCATAGTGTGAAACATCGTAGTTACATTTTACCCAGTCTTGATTGGGTTCTTTCTATTTGTCATGCCGAGGTTGAGGTCGTTGGTGGACAGTACGTTGTCCTACTGAATATTGCCCTTCTTTTGTTGTAATAGTCAACCATTCTTTTGTATCAATGACAGCTTTCTTGGCTATATCATTTATGTCGATCAATCTGCGGTTGAACACTAGGTCGTTTCTACTTTTCCAAATTCTCCACATTAACCAGAAAGGGAGCATATCGGTGAATCTTAGTATTGCCGACATTTTGGTCTAGAAAAGGAGGAAGACAAATGTAGAGATTGTGAGACATAAAACTATATTTTCACTAGTCAAAGATGAACAAGTTCATTACTTACTATTTACTAAACCCATAATCAAAGCTCTCAAGAAATGTAATGAACCCTGATATAAAACTTGTATAAAATAGGTTTGATCCTATTTGCACTAGCTTCATCTCGCGTTTGAGATTGCGACGTGGTATTGTCTAGACTCACTAAAATATACATCTTGCACTGGTGTAAATGAAAATTCTTAATCCCTACTATTATTTGTAAAGTTGTTTAACTAATAAACATTTATTTTGTAAGAAATTACATGGATATGCTATTGGATTTATGACCAAATAAATCATTTGCGAAATGGGTAAAAATGTAATATGGTTTCTGCTGAATTCGGATAAAAGCGCGGATCTTTTTGACCCGCTTATGTTATTTTCGGATCTTCTTCACTAAATCGTGACCGTTGATTCATTTTAATTATGTCCATCAATTTAAAAAACCTAAAAAAAGTTATCCTCTCTCTCTATGCTTCTGTCGCCGTCTCCATCTCCAAATTCGTTTTCCTAGAAGCTTACACGACAACTCTTGATCAGCAGAACTAAACACGAATTCTCTCTTTATTTGGAGGATTCAACTACAGGTTTTAACTAAATCATTTGTTACCTTTTTATTTTCTTCTCAATCTATTTGTTTCCTTCCAAACCATAATCTCTCTTTCACTTTTTAACTAAATTCAATTCTTCTGTTAAATTCATGTTGGCGATGGCGGACAAGATCAGGTTTTCGAGGTCACTGGTTCGTACTTTTTCCCTATTTTTTTATGAGAGTCTTGGAGATGTTCTTCATAGTTATCACAGTAGGAGCTTTCTTCTTTTGGGTAGGTTTGTTTTTTTTAAATCTTTATTTTGTCAGCTTAATTTTCTATTCTGTGAAATTAACCGCTGAACTCAAGATCTGAGATATATTTCTCTATTCTTTTTTCCATATTATCCGCTTTGTACCTCAAAATTAGAACTTTAGTAATTTAGTCAGTTTTTTTTTGTTTTCTAGAATTTTAAATGAGCGTACCTGGATATCCTATGTGTGAATTCTGTAGGAATCCATTCTATTCTATGGTGATAATGAATTACTCACATGTCTACGAAGCATTACACATGTCATTTTTGTCAAAGGTACTGGCAATTTGTATTAATAATTTTTTAATGTTATTCCTATGCCGCCATTTGAATACAATATCCAACTTAGGCTTGCTTCTTCTCCTTCAATCATCAGCATATGCCTTTTTTAAATTGCCGTGATCTAGCAATTAACCAATACTTTCTTGTGGTTTCAGGATTTGGATGAAAGTTTGCTGCTAAGTTTGCTCTGATGGATGTAATGTCTTTAAAGCGATCATGAAGAAGACCAAAGGAGATGATACACTGGTGAGATAGTAACTAGATTCTTGAAAACCGTGGTTTTGATTTGATTTGGAAAATGTTGAAAAAGTGTTTGGGTTTGTGTAACAGGTTCCAGTTTTATCAGCACATTTAAGCATCTTATTGCACATAAGCGGAAGAAGAAGCTGAACTTTAAGCTAAGGATCAAGCTAGAAAGGCTAAACATTTGGTATGGTTTTGATTTTGGTATGGTTTTGATTTTTGTATTCCCTGTTATGTTTGTGCTCTTTTCCGTTTAGCCTTTTGATGATGACTCTTGTGCTCTTGTGCCCTTGTGCCCTTGTGCCTTTTTGATGATAACAATTGTCTTTCTAATATTGCAGGAAGAAAGACATGTTAAACCTGGAAATTAGTTGGATACCCATGAAAAATTCTAATTGGTGTTGCCACTAGATCTAGAAGGTAATTTTGCTTCACTTAACTCTCTTCTCTGAGATTTTTTAGTGTTTTTCTTTGAACGACACTTGGTGTGAATGATACTTTATTGTTTCAAACAGATAAACAAGGCGTAGCATGCTCAGAAGGGTTTGAATCCTTCCTGGTCAAGAGTCCCTAAAGGTAGGGTTTAGGGTTTAGCGATCCGTGTTTAGAAGGTGCACCTTGGAATGGATGTTTAGAAGGTGCACCTTGGAATGGAGGTTAGCCAAATGCGTCAGTGATGACATCTTCAATATCAGTTTTCTAATATGTTCATCATAATTATCATAGTAAGAGCTTATATATATTTATTTTAATGTATACTTTGTCAAGCTTCATTATCTACCTTTTGAAATTGACATGACAATGATCACAGACTAAAATTGTTGGAGTCTCTCTGATTTAATTTTTGTGATTGCAGGTAGTTATCTCACGAGATCTAAGATGTAAGGAGGTAGTTCTCTTCTCTTTTAAACAAATCTTTGAAAATCTCTATCTCCATGGAGCTTTTGGAATCTCACAATTCATTGTGCATTTGATTTTGGTTACTCATCAGAAAGATGTAGTGAAAAAGTGCAAGTTCTATATGGGAATTCAACAACTCTGTTCTACAGATTTTGGAAGCTGGAGTGAAGTATATCCTCATGGCAATTTGTTTTTGTTTAGCTCTAAACACAAACCAGAGATAGAGAGGTACATGTCTTTCTCTCTTAAGCTTATAAACTTTATGAGTATATCCTCAACGGTTCAATGAAATTAGCCTTTTTGAGTTTTCAAGGGCTTATACTAATGAAATTCAGCTTTTGGTTATTTAATGCTGGTTTTTCTGTGACCCTTTCAACGATTCATATTTAATAATCTTCACTTTGATCTACTATTCTTATGAATATAATCTACTGTTTTCTGATCTTCTATGTTGCTTTATGCAGAAGCTGTTGGTGCAGTGGCTATATATATGCTCAAGAGTATTCCACATGTTTGCTTCTAATATTTAAACCTTACGTTGAAAAGGTGTAAGATATTGGAGGAACAAGTTTGAGAAATTGTCTGACTAAATCGAATCTGAAGAAGATTGTTTGGTCGATTCGGTATTGGGTTTGTTTATTAGCCGAGACGAAGTATATTATCGGGACGCCTCTTCTTGGAGGCAAAAGTTGAAGACCCGTGCTGTCAAGGTTTGATGAGCAAATGGGATCAGTTGAAGCCATTTACGCAAAAAGTTGTTTCATGATGCCATTTGCATGGCGGTGCTAATTCAAGAAGTCATATGTGGCGATTATGCTTTTGTCATCCACACAAACAATCCTGTCTTTGCTGACTGTTGAAATGAGAACAACATGCTCAAGTAAACAAGGTAAAACAGAGATGTTAACTAGAGTGTAAATGTAAATTGAACTCTGGTAAAGTTAACATCTAATGGGACCACAAGGAGGAACATTTGGTTAGCTGGCCAAGAAGGACAGTTTGTCTCCTTGTAGAGGAGACTAGGGTTTCTGTGGTTGTCCCTAATATAAAGAGACATGAAGACCCAAGGTAAAGGTGTCGCCAAGCCAAGCGGCCGTAAGAAGGGAGAGAGGCACAATGTAAAGAGAGAGAGCTATAATCTGGTAGAGAGAAAACTTGTGAGAGTGTAATCTTGGGGAGAGTTTTCTTAAGTGTTACAGAGTGTTGTTAGTGAGTCTTTGGTTGTTAAGATCCATAGATGTCACTTGAGTTATCTCTGTAAACTTGTCTCTGATTATAGTGGAGTTTGGGAATCTGTTGATTCCGACCGGATGTAGTGGTTAGTTAACACCACGAACCGGGTTAACATTTCTCTGTGTGCTCTTTCTTCTCTTTCTCTTGCTCTGTTTTGATTTCTTCTTCTCAAGGATATTGTTTGCTCTGTTTTGCTGTGCTCTTTTGTTGTTCTTGTTGGCAAAGGTTTAAGCTTGAGGG
>NC_025695.1:37031218-37033816 GCF_000633955.1 Camelina sativa
TGTCGCCAAGCCAAGCGGCCGTAAGAAGGGAGAGAGACACAATGTAAAGAGAGAGAGCTATAATCTGGTAGAGAGAAAACTTGTGAGAGTGTAATCTTGGGGAGAGTTTTCTTAAGTGTTACAGAGTGTTGTTAGTGAGTCTTTGGTTGTTAAGATCCATAGATGTCACTTGAGTTATCTCTGTAAACTTGTCTCTGATTATAGTGGAGTTTGGGAATCTGTTGATTCCGACCGGATGTAGTGGTTAGTTAACACCACGAACCGGGTTAACATTTCTCTGTGTGCTCTTTCTTCTCTTTCTCTTGCTCTGTTTTGATTTCTTCTTCTCAAGGATATTGTTTGCTCTGTTTTGCTGTGCTCTTGTGTTGTTCTTGTTGGCAAAGGTTTAAGCTTGAGGGACTGTAGTGGTTGACAAAACCTTACAGATTCTTCAGAAATATACACAGAGGTAAAAGAACTTGCTCCATATTTAAAAATTTTGGGTAAAAAACCAATGATCACTAACCTGTGTGTGAATGGGTCTGGGAGAGACCTTGGTTGGAGCATATCCAGGACGAGCAATGAGCTTCATCACCAAAAAAACGAACCTAGAGTCTCCAACTGTAAGAAACAAAAAGATTGTATTTATTTCTTAAGTTTCAGTTATAAATGAATAGAATTTTAACAAAGTGAGTGGTAAATTGGGTTGTACAGGTGATCAGCTATACCCAAGTAAGAGGATAGCTCTGTATTCTAAAACCTCAATCATATTCCGGTCAGACTCAAACAATGCGGATCTCGAGGGAAACACAGGCGCTGGACTTTACGACAGGTTTGTTTATGTGTGTTTCTCTGTTTTCAGTCTTTTTTCGGAACTCAAAAGCTTAAAAAGGGTGTAATTGCTGCAGTGTGATAATGGATGAAGCGGAGGAAGTGGTGGTGGATTACTCAAGGGAGCCACTAATAGTGGACAAAGCCTTTCAAATGCGCCTGTTCTCAACAATTGCAGAAGCTGGAAATGTGATAGAGACGCTCTATGGTTCTCCTCAAGACATCGAAGGTGTTGTCAAAGGTGGTCATTTTTACATCGTCCAAGCTAGACCCCAAGTTTAAGCTCTCTCTTGCTATTTCTGCGTCCCATTCCCTAAGTTTTCAAACTAATTACACTCCTGATACAAACATTGACTCATAATAAATCAATATGTTGAAAATCACGATTGTGTGGGGTTTTGTATGTAACGTAATCTTTAAAACAGCATCGTATAAAAGAGTAATCAAAGAATTTTCTTTTGACTAACAAACATTAATTAGATATTTTCAACCATATATTTTGAAAAATATAGATACGGATAGTTTTGATTTAAACTAAATCTTATAAGTTTTGCAAATAACTGATTCTATTAAAAAAGAAATATGAAAATAAAGAATTACTTTGAGATGGGTATTGGAGAATTTTGTATATCATTGAAAATATTGTGAAAGTTTTTGAGAATTTCTTATCCAAATTTTTTAAATAAATATTGCCTAAAAGCTAATTTCAAAGTAAAAAGTTATGCGACACAAAAGAATTTTGTTTTCGTACAATGGCCGGGACGGGAAGAAACGGGTTAGAACAGGACAATATGACATGTAAAGAACTACTTTAAGATGGGCATTTTGAGAGTCTGTGCATTTTGACAATATTTTGAATTTTTTTGAGAATTATGATCTACTAACTATATATAGATTAATCAGATAAATATTTTATTTACTTCGTCTACATTTTTTTGCCAAACTTTTTCAAAAAATATTGTCTATTGGGAAATTATTTAAAAGAGTAAAGTTATGGACATAAAATTAATGACAGCACCGTACACGACATGTTTCCCGTATCAAAATAGATACATCTAGGTTATATACGTACATTAATTCAACTAAATCTAAATTGAAATATGATATTTGGATTTAACACCCTTAAGCAAATTATGAGAAATATTTTGATACATGTGACAAAATCACAGGCTGTGTTTGATTATTATGGATGGATTGCAAAAAAGAGTAAACATCTCAAAACTCCCTCTTAGAGTAAAACAAATCTCTTATCTCCCTCTCTATTGTTCATACCCTCACCTTTTCTAATAAGAGGTGGTGAGACCATTTTAGCCTTACAATTTAATTGATTTAGATTAAATTTTTTTGAAAAAAAAATGAACCCCTCTCTCTTTCGACCCGAGAGAAACCCGACGTGTAAGTTCTCATTCCAGCCGCCGGCAATTCTTCCGACGTCGGAGCTCCTACTGCTGTCGTTATTAACCAAATCGAGTTGAATCAAGTTGTTCGTCGGAGCTCTCTTTCAACCCGAGGAACCCGACCTGGTTACTCACCTCTCAACCCAGCCGCCGGCTATTCTTCCGTCGTCGGAGCTCCTACTGCTGTCGTTCTTCACCAACTCGACTTGAATCAAGTTGTTCTTCAAAATGCAGGTGCGTTACTTCTCATTAGAGTAGCTTTTTGTTGAAATTGTTTTTGATTTGTAAATTCAGAAATTCAATTGGATTTAGATCGAAGAAAGCTTAGCACATTGGGTGTTTTACAAAGGTTTATTGGTCGATTGAGCTATCTATTAGATAAGAAATGGAT
>NC_025695.1:37035547-37044793 GCF_000633955.1 Camelina sativa
GAAATGTTATCGAACTGAGTTTTCATATCCTGCTTCATGGTCCTTAGAAGATCCACCAACTCAATAGTATCTTCTCTCGGTTGTTCATTGGCGTCTATTTCCTCATTCGCATCATTTTGTCCTGAACGAGTAGCCACATCGGCTGTGTACATCTCCTCCAAAAGTACAGGTAGTCCTCTACGAAGGCGCCACATCCAACTGGCAACTACGACATCATGGGTATCGTCTTCCTCAGCTTCTTCCATGATTAAATCGAGAAGAGGAATTTCTTCATCAATATGAGGGATCACACTAGCAATTGCCTGTGTAAACGACCTACTTTAGATACATTACAAACCAATTTATTCAAATGATTAATAATTTCAATGGTTAGGATGACTAACCTTTGTTGTACCAAGTGTATCACCTATATTCTTTAGAGGAAAACCTTTCTGACCGGTACTCTTAAATTTCTTTCTGCACATCCTAGGACAACTTGCATCCGCCTCAGAAATTTGGTCAATGTAAGTGTTTGCAAAAATTGGAACTGCCTCAAATAGTAAAAACTACACAACACAACACAAAAAAAAAAAATCAGCTTCACTTATAAGAAATATCAACAATGAGAAAAATTCAAATTTTAAACTAACTAACCTCCAATGGAATACAGAAACCTGGAACAGGCCATATCACATTCTCTTTATGCACGACCCCATCAAAATACCTCATTGTATGGGAAATCTCTTCTAGCATTTTCTCGAATGATAATCTCCCCCACGGAAAAGACACACAAAAACCTAGATCATTCACTGCTCTTACAACAAAATCATCGATACCCGCAGCATCTTTCCCCGAGTCTTTTGTATGGCCTACAATGATGCTTCCTAAAAAGTAGAGAACCGCCATCTTCAACCTATCACGAGTACGATCTGGTTGCATTACCATTAGCTTTCCCCTCACATCTTGAAGTGTAATCTTTTTTTTTCGTAAAAAATACTTCCTTCGAAACTCGATACCGCCGGCTTCCTTGTAATCAAGTGGATAGCACCGACAATCTAATCCAGACATCAACGCATGTTCTCTCAGACCATACCGGATTGGAACACCATTCACAACAAACCATGCTTCCTTCTTTTTTTCGATTTTAGCCGTTCGAAGTAAGAGCAACCACATTCCCATAAGCTTGTGGTTTGGTTCCCTTGGCATGTGGAAAATGTGCTTGAATTGTGGATGTTTCTCAAACCAATCCCTCTCAGAACTAGTCAATGGATGCTCTAATTTATCCAGCGTTTCCACAGTTTCAAAAATATGACACCTTGTCGATAGCTTGATTTTCTTGTTGTACTGACTAGGCTCAAAGTGCATACCTAAAGGTTGCATCGCTTCTATTTCCTCCTCTGATTCCTGCAACAATATCAGTTTTACATGAGTTATACCAGTTATACAACAACTAGTTGTACCAGTTCTACTAGTTCTACACCACCTAGTTGTACCAGTTCTACTAGTTCTACACCCATTAGTTGCACCAGTTCTACCAGTTCTACTATATCGATTTCAAATTCCAATTCAATTCTGAAAGAATGAAACAGACTTGTTGTACTTACACTTGCATCGTTGTGCTCCTCGTGCTCCCTCTCACTTTCGCTTGTACTCCTTCTCGAGTTACCTGCCGAGTTCGAACTTCCCTCCTTATCTTCTTCTTCTTCTTCTTCATCGTCTTTTTCTTCTGATTTTTCTCCTTCATCATTTTCATCTTCCCCTTCATCGTCTTTTTCTTCCCCATCTTTACCTTCTTCTCCTTCATCGTTTTCTTCTTCCACTTCATCGTTTTCTTCTTCCCCTTCATCGTTTCCTTCTTCTCCTTCATCGTCTTTTTCTTCCGATTCTTCTCCTTCATCGTTTTCTTCTTCCCCTTCATCGTCTTTTTCTTCCCCTTCTTCACCTTCTTCTCCTTCATCGTTTTCTTCTTCCACTTCATCGTTTTCTTCTTCTTCTCCATCTCTTGATTCCACAGAAGTAGATCTCTCGTTATCTCCTCCTTCTTCATCATCTTCTTCTTGATTACTTGATTCCGGAGTACCGGATTTTGCTTTCTCTCCTTCGTTCGCATTTTCTCTTTCGACCACCGGATTGGGTTCCTCCGAAACTCGACTTTCACTTTCTTCTGCCACCGTACTCAAAGCTCTCTCTCCTCCTACTGTCGCCGGACTCAAACCCGACACACCTACTTCCGGCGAATCGAATTTTGCTTTCGAACCACCATCTCCTTGTGAGATCTTCTTCTCTTTCAAACGCTCACTCCTCCTCACACGACCCCCCCTTGTTTTCACCATCTTCTTACTCGATTTTTGGTTGATTGAAAGAAAAAGAGAAAACCCTAGTTCTACAGTTTCACCCAAATCGATTCGAGTTTCCCGAAGAAAGACGAGAGAGAGCGGTTTTAAACATAAATTTTACAGTTTTTTTTTAAAAGATACCGATTCAGTTTCTCGGGTATTAGATCCGATCCGATTTCTTTTGGTTAGACCCAGGTATTCTTTGTAATTATCTTAGTTTTCTTTGGACACTAAAGTAAAACACTGATTTCTTGATTTTAAAAAAAAATCAAAAATAGAAAAAAAAGAGAGGGATTTTTGAGATTGTCAGAAATGTTTTAGGGAGTTCTGAGACGAAAACTCTTGCAAAAAATCGTATATTTTCAAATTTAACTATCCTTGGTACGGGTTGCGATATTCACATATACACCAAAATATTGACAAAACACTCAAATGAATGACCAACTAATTTTAATAGAAAAATACTAACAATATATAATTAGTTTCTTTATATTTTAAACTATTTTTATATGAAAAAATATCACAACGTGTTGTCTACCGAGATAGTACTTTGAAGACATTAATAGTTTCAATGGTTAATGAGTCGTTGTGTATTGTGTTGCCTATACACACACACATATATATATATATATATATATATATATATCTCCTATTAATCGAAAACACAAATATAAAACAAACATTACTTTTTGTAAGTATTAACAAGGGTATGTCATTGGAGGTAAGACAAATTAATTCATCTGCGCGAAGGGTAAAAATGTAATCACTGAAATCGGATAAACAAGCAAGTCATTTAACCCAGTAATTTGACCCAATTACATGTTTTAACTTATAATCCCAGCCATTCCTTTTTATTTTGAGCAAAACATCTCAGCCGTTGATTTTCTAAGTTTATGTAAAGAGACATCCAACCTAATAATTTTTTTTTCCGCCTCTGTTCTAAAGATTAAAACTGAAAGGCTGATTCAAGAATTCCATAGAACTCAAGGATGTTTTTTATGGTGCGAAGCAGTTGTAAAATGGGTTAACTATGTGACATGTAAGAACTATTTGGGACGGGTATTTTGATAATTTTGGGTATTTTTGAAAATATTTTGAGAGCTTTTGAAAATTATAATTTCTACTAACTATAGAAATTAAACATTCAAATGGAGAATGCATGTATTTTGTCTAAATTTCTTAGCCAAAATTTATTAATAACATTATTTTATGGGTAATTGTTTAAAAGAGAACGGTTATGGGACATAAAATTTCTAAGGAGATGGTTCCGGACATGATGGAATGGGATGGGACCGGACGAGATTTAACACCCTGTAACAAAATTACTTTACCATTTTCAACAAACACGGGCTATGCTTGATTACTATGGATGAATTGCAAAAAATTGTATATTTTACAGCTGACGAAGATGATGATCATGTTTATTTCCGGTACGGGTTGTAGTAGTAAACATATACTCCCAAATATTGACAACACCGTAAAAGAGTGGCTAACTAACATTTATGGAAAATACTAATATTATACAATTAAAGTTTTACTATCTAAAAGGGTTTATTATTTGACTGAATATATATTTTACCAGTGTTTTTGAAGTAATTTAATTTACTACTTAAGTACATATACTTAAGGAGATAATAATTGAATTTTGAAAACAATTTAGTCTATTTATGGTATTAAGACAAGAAATAGTTTATGTAAACTAAACCAGGTAATTCAAATAGTGAAAATCAATATATTGAACAATTTTTTTAGAAAAAGAGACATAGATTTTAGATAAAAGTACAAAATCAAAAAATATTGGTAGAAAAATTCAAGTGTCAAGCTTTCACTAATTTGGATAAGGATTTATTATGCGACAGGTAATTAACCACTTTGGAACGGGCACTTTAAAATTTTGGTATTTTTGAATACAGTTATATACTTTTTTAAATTATAATTTTTTTGGATAATTTCAACTAACTAACAAAAAAATATTCAACCAGAACTTTGGTATCCCATCTAAATTTCTTATCCAATCTCTTTTAATAAACATTATCTAACGAGTAATTATTTAAAAGAGAACGAACATATAAGACAAAAAATTATGATTGATACAGGATGAGATGAGACGAGACGAGATGAGACGGGATGGGTTGGAACGTGACGGGATGAGAGAGGACGAGATGTGTTTCTCATTCTAAATTGAACACGACTAGGTTTATTTTTCTAATTTACATGAAAAATAACGCACATATGTTGTAGCACCCAGATTAATATATTTCTTAATCAATTTACGAATTTATCCCGTGCTATGGCACGGGTTACTACCTAGTTCTTTGATATAGACGGAGTAAAATGTACATAATTCTTGGAATTACTCAAATTTCAACTAAATATATATAAATTTTGGAGTAAATAAACAAAATAAAACTCCTCAATTATCTAGAAATTTAATTGTTTCTAATCATAAAAGTCTGACTAGTTAAGTATTTTAAAAATGCGAATAAATAACAAGAATGATATTTTCTAAGGAAATTTCAAAAATATCATTTTTCCAAAACCACTTTAATACCCACTTTCTAAAACTTTGTTAAAAATACCAGTAAAAATATAATTTCTGTCTAAATATGTTTGAAACTATAAAAGTATACACAAGCTACTTTTATATGTCTGTAAAATTTTATATACTTATATTTTATTAAAATACCATACAAATACTTTTTAAGAACCTTTTAGAAATCTTTTAAAACCCTTTTTAAACCTTATAAATATTTGGATCGAGTCTCCAAATATGAATTACTATACTGAAGTACCTTAGAAACCTTATAAGATTTTATAAATTTTCAGATTTAATAGGTAATATTTTAAAAAATGGATAGATGAAACAAATACCTTTGAAAATGAGTACTTCAAAAACAGTTTTTCCTCAAAGATCCTCTATTTTGTGTGTGTGTGTGTGTAATATATCATGTAATCCCCATCTACCCTAGTAGACTCTAAATTTAATATGTTAGGTAAATGTGAATTACCATTTTTCTATTTGGATTATAAATTTATAATATGATATTATCTAATACTTATATTCAGTAAACCTAAAAGTTGTTTTTCTTCTAAATGTAATCTGAAATATGTGTCAAAACTAAACATTAAAATTTAATAGAAACCTTAATTTTAATAAACACCAAAAATTTACTAGACAATTTATATAAAAACACACATATCAAACAAAGAAATGACACAATAAAATAAGAATATCAAAATTCTTTAACATTGAAAGACTTAACATATCATTGTGAAAAGAAAAAAAAGATCATATATTGTAGTGCAATTTATAACAATAAGAAAAGAAAAAACTAGTTATAGTTTTGCTTATAAAAAATTTAAACTGCTTATTCTTGAAATTATCTTAGTACCAAATTCAACAAAATCCTAATGTGACCATAGATTATTGGTATTATTTGGATAAGTAACAAGGATTGCTTGAGTTGGCGGCATCGAGAGCGGTGGACAACTCGCCATCGATTTGATGTTGGTTATCTTCTTGATGGTGTTGGATGTGGTTGTGGTTATGGTGGTTGTCATCCATAAATGGAAACTTCATGGGTTCTGATGGATACCTCATTTGCTCATGATTCATCATTTCCATAAACCATTGTTGTTGGTTTTGATTGTTATTATGATTCAGATTTAAATTCAGATTTTTAAGGGGCTGATAAACTCCAATTTGTGGAGCTGTTGGACGAAAAAATTGTTGCTGCTGAGTAGGATTTAACAAAGTCGCGACTGCCGCAGATGAGGAAGAAGAACCCACCTCATAAGTTGTAGCAGTTGGAGTGGTTGTAGCCAACAAATCCACCATCGGTCTACTCTCTTCAGAAGTAACCGCCACAGTAGAAGAAGATTCGCCAATTTTCATACCCGAATTTTGCAAAATCTCGACCCTGCGATTAACATCTTTAAGATATTGCTCAATTAAATAACCCAAATCATTAAGATCCAGAATATTTAGATGAAACAGTCCCATGTTTCCAATCAAACATTAGAACATAACTTCAGTCATCTCGAGCTCCCTATTGTCTTTTCGTTGTCTCCTTAAATCCTCGATCGCTTTTGCTATCCTTTGTTTGAGAAAAGCCTCTTGATCTACCATCTTCTTCTGCTGGTCCATCTCTGGGAGTGTCCTAAATTCGGAAATTATCCTTTGCACACCAGAATTTGATGGCCACACTTCAGGACTGGTGTCATATGGACTGAAGAGGATCGCACATGGAGTGATACCACAAAGAGTGGAGAGTTCGTTTACTTTCTTCATCAAACCCTTCTTTCTTTTTTTAAAAATTGCTTTTCTCGAAGAATCATTCGAAATATAAGCAAGTTTCACTTTTTTCTCATCATTATAGAGTATTTTTTTCTTTCTTTATTTTTCTTTTCTTTCTTGTTTGTGTGCTTGTTTTGAAGTTGTAAATGTATAGTATTATATAGTAATGAAGAGGTATAAAATTTTTCTTTTAATAAAAAACAATTAATTTTAGTTTATGGGTAGACAAAAAAAAATCTTTCTTTGATTAGAAAAAAATTTGAACGTCCAAATCATCCTTAATGCATGAACATTATCAAAAAAAAAACATTAATGTATTCAAGATACATGTGAAAATTGTTTTCCATTTATACGTGAACTACCACCTAATGGTTTGACAGGTGAAAAAGTATAGTCCAAAAACTGTTAGAAGATGACTATTATATTAAACATAGAGAAATTTACTCAAACAACACTTGTGACCAAACTTTTACTCAAACAACACATATAAATTTGAAAAAAACTTTAAAGCATTAGGTAAAACTATTATTTACAAGAGAGCCACTATTATTTGCTAAACCCGATTAAAAATATAGTTTTGACCTAAAACTTTTAGAGAGGATAAATCTTTCTTAAGAGGCTGCGGAAAAAAAATCTTAAAGTAAGGGCGAATCGTTGATTCCCAATACAAATTGTACGGGGTATTGGAGATGTGGTGAGTTAGAGTGGGGATAAATGTTATTTATCTGGTGAGAGTGTTTGATTTAGAGGAAGAGAAGCAAATTGTGAAGGTTCGCGGAAGAACGAAATTTTGGGGGGGGGGGTTTGCGAAAATCCGTTAAAGGTAAGTTATGAGTGAAAGTTTTAGTTGTATATACTTAATTATTTCGGATGTGTTGTGTAAGTACAGTTGAATATGATTAATTTTCGATTGTTGAAGGTGGGTTGGGTAGATGATAATAAAAGCGGAGATAGGTTTGTCAAGAGAGACGGCGGCGAATTAGTAGAAAGACTGGGTAAAGGGTTGTAGTTTAATTTCGAGTGGCCCAGAAAAGTAAGTTAGTAACACATTGAAACCATAACTGGAATTTTGATATTATGAGTTGATTGATAGTAATTTGTGGCGGTTTGAGGTAGGATGAAGATAGATGTGGGTTGTCAGCAATTTGTGTGTAGAGAAATAAGTAAAAGGTAACTAGATTTGAATTTGGCGGGGATTGGTTGTGAAGATATAGGTATATTGGTAGAGTTAAAGAGCCTATTATGTAGTAGTGGTAGAGATGGTATAGGAAGAGATCATTTGTGATGTGGTAGAGTTAGGTTTGGAGAGAAAATATTGTATTGTTAAAGTATAATATTTTTCAAGTGATATGTTTGTCGCATAGATTCTGATAGGTTTTATAAATGTCGTTTGCAGGACATGGCATCTAGTAGTAGTGAAAAGAAGTTAAGGTATCCTTCGAGGCTATATCCGCCGGGGAAATCTCCTATACAGAAGAGGAGCCTGCACATTAAACAGTTTTGGGCTGTTGAGAGATTGCATTGGGGATGATGTCTACAATGACATCTGTGACAAATCGCAAGTGGGAGTGATCTTGAAGCTCTCTGATAGTCGTTATGTATGGGGTTCAAAGATTGTGCATCATTTCTTAACTCAGCAATTGACAATACAAAGGAGATATGAGATGTGGTCGCTAATAGAAGGTAATCCAATAAGGTTCTCGTTACATGAGTTTAGTGATATCACCGGCCTGAACTGTGAGAAAATTGATGAGGAAGACAGAGTGGATGTTGATCACAAAGAGTTGTGGGTCCAGATGAAGGTAGATTCAAGGGTGGGACCAAATTGGAAAGAGTTGACTGACGTATTGAGGGAATGTAGGACATGGGGTGAGCCGATTAGGAAAATGATTGGGCTATTGTTTGTGTTGCATGTCGGAATTTTAGGGATTTCGCGGACTAGTAGGATCCCTTTGGATTATGCGAAACGTGTACTCAATACGGATGCGTTTGCGAGGTTTCCATGGGGTCGAGTAAGTTTCAAGCGATTAATAGACTCCATAAAAGTCGTGTCTTATGAGAACACCTCATATGTGGTTCATGGATGTGCCCATGTTCTTCTGATATGGGCTTTTGAGAGTGTGAGAGAATTAGGCAAAGACTTTGGGAGTAAAAATGGAGGTGATGATGTCCCCCTGCTTAGGTGGGATGCAGGCCGTACCAAAGGAAATATCGGGGACTTTTTATTCTCATAGGGGAAACAGAAGAAGGTTTGTGAAATGGATATGTATGTTTAGTATACGTGCAGTGAGATGCAAGATGTTGCTATTTTTACTGACTTGATTATAATTTCTTCTGTTTTGTAGCTCCAAATTCATCATTTAGGTATTAAACCACAAGCATAACTCTTTCCATATTGGCCTGATGAGACCAAAGGTTATGGTGAAGCGGACGGTGGTTTTAAATTGTTGGATAATTTGTTGGATGATATAATGAACGGGTGTGTTGATGTGCGATCATGGGATGATTCTGTTGTTGAGAAGAAGGCAGGTAAGAGGAAAGCCGTGGAGTTGGATCTGGACGTTGAGAGTAAAGATCAAATAGGAGACCCGGTAATTGTTAACAAGGCGAAGAAGAAGTCAGTGGGGGGGGGGG
>NC_025695.1:37045144-37071366 GCF_000633955.1 Camelina sativa
GAGAGGCAAAAGGGTTGAATCATCTGAAAGAACAGAGTGAGCTGGTGTAGTGCAGTCGTCGACGGATGTTGATGGAATTGACAGCGTTGTCAACATGTTAGATTCATTATCAAACAAATTTGATACCATGGACTCTCATTTGGGAGGTAAGTTGGTCTTAATAGGGGAACAATTTAAAGATTTAGAACAGAAGATCACAAACCTAGAAGCGGAGGTTGATGTCATCAAGAAGGGCCAACCTGAAACAAAGGGTGCCGAATCTACTATAGGTGAAGAGAAAGATGAGGTTTGGGTGAGAAAGATGAGGTAAGCTGCTTATCAGTTAACACGTTTGATATTTCCATCTTTATGTGAATGTGGTTGATTAAAAGCAGAGGTTTTCAATGCAGCGGGCATAGTAGCTGGGTGGGGAATTACTAAAATGAAGTTTAAGTGTGTCTTCAGTAATTTGAGGAGTTTCACATTAGAGTTGTCAAACATTGTCGAAGCGATACATTGAAGAATGTTAAGAATGTTTCAGTGTGTTTCTGTCAATTAGTGTATTCTTTGTTATGTTCCTCCTATGTCTTAAAATTCACTAGTGTTGACTTAATTTGTGAGTACCCCACACTTTTTATGTATATTTTCCAGAGTTATCCTATAGTATTTTTTTTTCTTTATAGAGTGGCTAAACATTTTGTTTTAGGTTATACATACTCAACAAACCTTAGTTGTCGTATTATATGTTGACTACTTAGTAAAGGCTATTGACATTAAATAACCTAGTTTTTTTTTTAGTCTTGGTTAGTACAGGTGCTAGAAACATCTGAAGGCCCTATATCATGTGCTATTCGAAATCCAAAAGCAAAAGCCTCCTTGCCGAAGCCCAAAGCCCAAAGCAAAGAACATCCACTTGACCCAAAGTCCTCCAAATGGGAACTACTACTCAAGAAAGTTGATGTTGCTGTATCCATTAAACAGGAACCAATTTCACCCAAAAAACCTTCATTAAATGCGAAGGACAGTGTCTCTAACACTCATGCAGCTGGTAGTGGCAGTTTCAGAACACCAACCACACTTTCTGATGAATCGGACCCCATAGAAGATGCTCGCAATAAGGCATTTGATGGTGCTTTGGAAAAGTTGTTAGATTTGTGTAATGATGATATTGTGACAAGGAAAATTAGACCAAAGAACCTAGCCCCCACTCAACAGGATCCATTTGTGGGGAGTTCAATGGTCAAACATATGTTGCGTGGTGTAAAGCTATCCCCAACAGCTTATGATCCATTTGAAAAGGCTAATCCTGCAAAGGTGGACGCTGTCATGGATTTTATAAAGCAAGAGATGTTAGTCGAAGTCTACCAGTACTTTACATATTAGTAATCTGATGACACAATGTTGTGAGTGTATATGTAACACTTATGTTTGCTCACAGGGATGACCCGTTGAGGATGGACTTTGCGGCTTCTAATTTCTATATGAAGATAATGAGCCCTAAGGCGATGTGGCCAAAAAATGATCCTACTTATGGGTGGTTGATGGATTTGGTAAGTTTGCACCCAAATTAACATGAGATTAACATAAGCTTACATTGATATTTGAGTCTCATATTATTCTGTTTATCATGTTCAGCATCTGGTGCCTATCATGCAAATGTTTCGCAAAAGATCAATGCAGGCATTTTCTCCGTTCAGAAGTGATAGGATTGCATTTTTAGATCTGTGGTTTGTGAATCAGTGGGCTCATGATTACAAGAAATATGTAGCAGACCCAAAGTGGGAGTTTCCTACAGAATATTTTGAAGTCTACAATGGTACATATACACGGTACGGTGTCACAAACAAAAAATGGGTTGTCGATGTCGATGTCTTGTATCTCATTCACAATATCGAGAAGGCACACTGGGTAGCTGTAGCAGTCGATTTGGTTAGGCGGAGGGTCAACTTGTATGATAGCATCTACAGCTCTTCGACTGATGACCAACTCTTTGACACATGTAAGTCGTACACTAAGATGATACCACTTCTGATTCAAACAGTCGCTCCTGCGCATGAGAAAAAGAAACTAGAAGCCTCTTCATTCTCAATATACAGGATGAAAACCGTTCCTCAGAATATCCAGGAAGGTGATTGTGGTGTCTATGCGGTAAAATTCATTGAGTGTCTGGCATTGGGTATAAAATTTGATGGTCTATCAGATGCCGCTATGCCTGTTATCAGGCTGAAGCTGGCAGCAGAATTGTTTGATGAAGTGCCAGACACAGATTGCTTCATCCAGATGACTGACCAATCAGATCGTGATAAGGACTCAGGCGATGTTGAGTTCATCATTGTAAAGTGAATCTGGTTACGTCTGGTTTCTTTGTTTTTTGGTATAGATTAACAAGCCTCCCAATAGCTTTTGTCATAACTTCTCGATAACTTGGGAATGAAAACGGTGTAAGGCTTTCACCATTTTTTGTACACTATGTGTAGACCAGTTATGTTATGTTATTTATACTGAATGGTCTATCATATTATATTAAGACGAGCACCATTGGTTGGATAAGCAGTATTTTATAATGCTACAGATTGAGAATAGTTAATAGAGAAATACAGACACAAACAGCCAATACAAACTTAGACACACAATTCGTTCTAACCTCATATGGTAATAAAAACTAGACAAATCCCTTCATATTACAACCGACGAGAGATAAACACTAGCACAACGCCTCGACGGTGCTAGCATAGGTAAGGGTGGAACAATCCTCGCAAATGTCTAATGTCGTGTGGTGGATTAGATGGCAACGAGGCACTGTTCTGAAATGGTAGTATCCTTTAAATACACGAGAACCAAATGTTCCCATCTCTTTTATCTGACACATCACCACATCCGCAATTTGAACGGCTTCCTCTATAGAATCCACTTTGCTTAAGAAATTATTAGTGACCGACAGACCATCTTCCAATGCTTCAAAACAAATAAGTAAAATTCCATATGTAAATCTAGCGTAGATTGAAGCAGGAGCTGCTTCTCCTACCAAATCGAGTGGATTCTGGGAACGTCCCACCTGAATTAGCAAACGAAGACCTTCAACGTACTGTGCAGTATAATTTTTAGCGGCCACACACTCTTCTAATAGCCGCCTATAGCCCTTTCCTTCATTCGCAAGACCACTACTGAAAATGAACTCGTCAATATCAACCTCCGAAAGAATTTCTGGAGAAAAGACAATCTTCTTAAAAAATGGACCAGCAGCTATGAATGGACCAAGGTCACGAAAACCTCCACGGCCTACACGGCGGACAATGTCTGTCACTAATGGTTGAGGTATATAAGACATGACAAATAAACAAAGAAGCTCTCGACAGCGGTTAATGTTGTTTGCGAAGAACATTACATTGAAGAAATTTATAGTCTACATTATACGAAAACCCTAGGAAGTGCTTAACAAAAAACATCCAAAAGGCCAGAATATCCATTCATCTCTATTCATAATCCAACAAAAGTACATAGAAAGGCCCAAATTGATGCCCAAGTTTACGTAGGACAAGTTTTGCGATTGTGTCCAATAGTGTTACAATTAGAACAAGCATGTCTTTTCCTGGGGCGACGATTTTCCATCGCAATTTCCAAAGGATGTTTGATGCGTGTCATCTTCGGTTGACCTGACTGTGGCCTAACAAATGGTGTCTTGACACGCTTGGTGGAAACCAGTTCTGGCACTGTTGATGATGTATCCCTCGGCATGACGGATTTCTCATAACCGTGATATAAGTAATTTGAACAGAAGTACGGGTGACACTTTGAAATCCTTGACACCTTGGCGGTTGTGGCTGCTGCCAATGCTTGTTCACAAGGAATCTTCTCCACGTCAAATCAACAACAAGTACACTTATTCTGTTGAAGGTTAACCACATTTACAGTTGAACCACTCCTCACTTCATAATGATGCAGATCAATTTCTTGTACTTTCATAACATCAGCTCTCGCTACACTTGCCTGTATATATAACAAACATTTTTCATATAAGTGATAGAAATACAAATGGTTTACTCACACAGCAAACAAACACAAACCTGTAGCAGTTTCTCGACAGCGGTTGTGAGTGTTGTAGGCATGGCTGCAGCTTGTTTTCGCCGAACAGCAAACCAACGTGTCAACATTGACCTTATATAGTCAAGTAGTTCGACAATTGGAAACTTTCTAGTTTGGTTTAAAACTCGATTTATTGACTCAGCGATATAGTTGGTCGTGAAATTGTACCTCTCCCCAGGAAAATGCACTCGAGTCCACATACTAACATCAGCACGGACAAGATAAGCGTGTAGCTCTGGATTCAATGCACCGATTTGCTGGAAGTACCTGTTAAAGTCTTCTAGACGGAAAGCACTTGTTGCCTTCTTAACAAGTCCAAATGATTCACTACCTCTAAATTTAAGTACAATATTTTTGTACAGATGGTATGTGCAAATACCACGACTAGCAAGCGGGTATACATTCTTTATGGCTTTCCCTATTGATTGATGTCTATCTGATATTATGGTCAGGGCTTCATCATCTGGGATAACACGACTTAATTGTCAAAAGAACAATTCCCATGCTTCATCATTCTCACTATCAACTACAGCAAATGCCAGTGAGAAAATATTGAAATTTCCATCTTGTGTAGTTGCTAGTAGAAGCGTACCTTGATATTGTCCTTTCAAGAATGTCCCATCGACGACAATTACTTTCCTCATAAATGGAAACCCAGCAATGCAAGCCCCAAAAGCTATGAAAGCATATCTAAATCTGTCTTCTGAATCTACTTCAATCTTGGTGTATGTTCCTGGATTTACTTTACGAATCCTATACAAGTATGTGGGTAAATCTGCATACCCATGTTCTGCTGTACCCCGAACTAATTGTCTAGCACATAGAAGAGTTCGACGTGCCTTCCAATAGTCAACCTACGAAACGAGTTATCTTAGAAGGGAATGATGAATAATAAGGAGAATACACATACACACTTTTTCAAACGCATCAACTGGTAAGAAAAATTACCATTAGACCAAACCTAAAATTTAATGCATCGGCCACATGCATTGGTCGAACACCGCCTCCAACTCCACCCAAAAATTCCTTATACAAATGCCCCAATATATCTGGAGTTGCTTGGCGGGCACGAGCAGAACGTTCAGTGACTGAGCAAGTATGGTCATTGACATATAATCGAATATGAAGAATAGGGGAATCTCCAATAGTACTAGCTCTGATACGCCATTGACATCCTTCTACCCAACAATTAACAGTATACAACTGCGTATTTGATCGATCCACATCAAAGTCAAATTTTTGTAGAACATATACTATCTTCAGTCTACTCTCCAATGCTTCTCGTGACTCATATTCCTGACCAACTGCTACATCAACACCACCAACTTCTATAAGCACTGAATCTTTAACAGGGGTTGAACTCTTTACTCGCAAAGGTGCCCTTCTCCTATTTCTCCTCCCAAATTCAACCTTTTCTTCCACATCTGTCTCCTCTTCGACATTTGAAAACTTAGAATACAAACAATAGTCTTCATCCCCGGAGCTAGCTCCGTCACTATCCTCGCAACAGTCAAATCGGGACTCATCATCCTCATCATTGCTTTTCGTTTCATCGGGAGCCTCTGTTATTTCTTCCTCATTCAACTTCGTCTCGGCTCTCTTTTAGTCAAGTCCTTTGTTCTCCTCCATTTTCTGTTCAGTGTGGATAGGTTCCTTCCCAACTACCTTCCTCTTGTAGTAATCCTCACCCCTCCTTTCTCTCTTTCTCTGATTTACTCCGCAGGACCTTGCTCGATCCACACTTTCTATTCCCCCAACAACACCGACCTCAACACATAGACGCTCCGATTTACAAACTCTAAGATATCCTTCAAACTGGCGATGATTGCAGACAAACACAGGAGGTGTATCAGCTGGGATTGTTTGCGACGTCTTTGAAAACTTATAAGTGAGATGAACATCAAACATCTCTCTCTCCAACCCAAAATCCTCGTACACCATTGAGACGAAATCTTCATACAATGTTTTCTTGCTCGCCATTACCACCCTCGAACCTCTTCTTTCGTCAACACAAAATTCCCACCGCTTCTTTATTAAAACCCATTTTCCGCAAACTACTGAAACAACATCCATTGTGTCACAAATTTATAAAATGAGATCTGTCAAGACGAAGGAGATTTTGAACGAGATCTGTAGAAGCAGAGAGAACATATAATGTTTACTGTTCTTCGAAGTATTTGCGGGGACTACAACAGTGTGTCTGATAAGTGTAATCAACAGTATAACCTAAAACACCAATAGTGTCAATCCGCCAAAACATCTAACTCTATCACGTCTATATGTTTAACTCTACTTAACTTTTGTTTTTTCAGTAACAAATATGTCTACCACAACTTAGAACTCTATCGCTTTTAATTATGTCTATCAATATGGACATATCTACCATCACGTATAACTAAATCTGTCATATAAATCTATTTCTGTCTATATGTCTCTCATAAAGACTATATAAATCTGTCAAACAAATCTGCCACCCGACATAAACTTAATATATCTGTCACCATTGTACTAATATCTCTATCAAAAATTATTAATTCTATCATCATTACAATAAATCTACCCAATATATCTACCGCTAACCATAACTCCGTCAACTAAATTTAAGTCTGCCATCACTAATCTATCTCTACCAATTTAATCTACTTAATTTTCAAAGTCTATCCATAAGTCTGCCAAAAGTAATATAACTCTATTGAAAAAAAAATGTCTATCGTCATATAGATTATTTGAGCGAGAATTTTTCCCCCCAAAAACTTTGAACAGTTGTAGAACAAACACATATGTGGCATTGCTTTTTAATGACATAATTGTAATTTATTTTTTCCTAACACACCTTTCAAAGGGTTCATATGTCATTAAAATTTTCCGGAAAAAAATGACATTCTAGTCTTTTTTCAGCTTTTCTAAGCTATTACAGTAAAGTTCCCTTAAACATATGTGGGAATTATAATATCAAAACGATAAAATATGATAAACAATTCAAACTAACAAATTTAGTTTTTTAAAAATATATATATATTAACAAACTAAGTTTGTAACCACAAAAACCATGGAATCTCAAAATCCAGTAATGTAATTAAACCAAGATCATATTGATACAATTACTTAAAACATATAATCAAATCTATGTGATAATTACTAAGATTTGGTATGATAAGTAAGTCAAAGATTTGAACCAAAAAAAAGTGATTCAAAGATTCTTTTTTGTGATTATTTTCTTCTTCGATATATTTATGTAATTAGTTTCTTTATTAGACATTGAATATGGTTTATTGACTTGTGAATTAATCATGCATGAACTAATCTTTCATATATATAATAATTAGGTTAAAATTTACAATAATCATTGTGAAGACATTTACAATATATTTATTTCATAAACTAACATTTTGAGTGTTAGGACGATGAACAGCCAGAAATTATTAGTCTGAAGCATAAAATGAAAATCGCCGTCTGTGGGGATCGAACCCACGGCCACGTGGTTAAAAGCCACGCGCTCTACCACTGAGCTAAGACGGCTGGTGTTTGTTACTGTTAATTATTTAATCAAGTTTTATTTTATTCATACTTGAATTAAGAATTAACACATGTTTAATTGCTTGCTACGAAATCTGTCCTGAAAAGCCTTCATTGTAAATTGGAAGATTCAATCATTCTCTTTAAAAATTGAGGATCGCGTTTTTTCATTAAAGTGTTCTACCAAATTCACTTTCAGAATACGTCTGCCATTCGTGATTTTAGCAAAATTTGGTTTATGATCTGTGTTTGTGTCTAGCTTCCAGTCACTTCCCAGGATGATTTATCAAATGAAAATAACAGATTTTGTTTTCTTGTCTTCTTTACTTCTACAATGTTCATCAAGAGAATCAAGATTGCTCTTCTTGTCTCACTCTCTATGTTAAAAGGTTACAACCGTTTAATCTAAAAACTCTCAACAACTTTTTCTCTCTCGAGATACAGATGAGAAAGAAAAGTCAAATGCAGCATCTTTCTGACACCATCCCAGATGTATCATCATGCACCTAAAGCTCGAAGCTGGACTATCCACGTTTAGATCCCAAAGCAAGAAGTATCTTTTTCCTAGGTCCCTGAAAAAAAGAACACACCATTGTAAAGATTCCACACAGAGAACTTGAATCCAAACATAGTGATGATATATGCATATTATCTTATTAACAATGGAGCTAAACTGAGGCAATGATTATTCTAAGGTATACTGATGACAATCATGTGGAAGCTTATCAAGGATTTTACCATTGGTATGAGCAGAGCTTTGAGGTCATCATCTGTCATATGCATCAGAGCATCCATATCAACCTGGAAAAAGATGGAAATCCTCATACATTTATTATGGACAACATCAATAAGAGAACTCACAAATTAATCTAAACAGTAAAATACAATCAAATACCTCTTCCACTTGAAATGAGGTGGAATATTTCTCGAGACCCAATGATTCCAGTATCAGCTTCCACTCGATCACAGTACATAATGAACAGGAGGAAAAAAAAAAACAATGGAGTCCTACCTAAACCCTAAATCAGGAAAATCAAAAGTGAATCAAGAGTGAGAAGAACGAAATAGAACTTCAGCATCAAGTTACAGAACCCTAATTCTGAATTCCGGAAATTACAGAAACAAGAGGTGAAATCTCGAACTCGAACAGAAAAAAAAAAACGATGAGTGTAGTTCGACGCAGGAGGGTTTCACAATTTGCGGTGTATCAGACACAACCAGGTCGAATCGGGTCTACCCATCTATATATGCAATCTGGTCAAATCGGGTGAGTCCGGGTCAGATAGTTAATAAACAGTTTCTTTTTTTTCCACAATCTATATATACATTTTTTGATAGATTTATAAAATAAAATCTCAAGTTGACACTTACTTATAGATATGTCATTTACATTAAATAATTAATTTAATAAATTAATTAATTCTATTTATATTTGACTTTCTGTAGCAACTAATTATTTTAAAAGGTAACAAACATAATTGTAAATATATATAGATTTTATTTTCTAATTTTATAAAGAGATGAGTGTAGAGATACTGCTTTTAAAAAAATTAGAAAAACTGATTTGATAAAAAATGACTTTTAGCCTCACATACTATATTTTACTTTCACGGGTTTCGTATGATGAGTTTTTGCGGATTAAAAATCATTGAACATGTTGCGTGATCTACCTATCATGACGGATTTAGACTATAGAACCAACACTAAAACTATTAGTTTATTTCATATTCTATAGATTTGTAGTCATAGTTTAGAAAATTAACTTATAAATTATTTAGTATATGAATTACAAAATATTACACATACTACAACACATTCTTAGTATTCAAAAAAAAAATGGTATACACATAAAAATATACACTAACATACTATATATGCATATACCTCTGTTTCATTATAGAAAACAAAACTAAGGAGCTGTTATTGGAGAGGTGATTTCTAAATTCACATGGAATTGTAAATTCTAAAAATCAAAACACATAGATTTTGAAATAACATGTTTTATCATTGGATTTGAATCCTTCTATTTTACACTTTCAAATCCATACAAATCCATTTAAAACATATTGTGGATTTTGAAATCCAAAAACAAATCATTAAATGAATAACATGAAAAACAAATCACAGATTTTTTTTTATAATAGTTTGCATTTTGTTAATTTAATACTCCCTCTGTCTCTTAAAAATAATGTTGAGGGCTTTCACACAAATTTAAGAATCAATGATATACATTATTATTTTTTTACTACAAAAGTATTGTATAATTAATTAATTATAGACCAATGGCAATTCAAATTTTTAAATTTTCTTAGTTTTTATTTCTTAAAGTTTACAAAATTTTAATATTAATTAATTAAAAGTTGTTGAAAATCAGTCTTTGTAGAATATGAAAAAATCACAAACATCAATTTTCAAGGGACAGAATGAGTAGTAAGTAAAGACTAATCACCAAAAATTGTGTTAAGAATATCGAAAATAAAATTAAAACAAGATAATAAAGAGCAAAATGTTAAATTCAGATCGATTTAATAGATGCACAAAAACGTTATTTTGACACATTTCACATAAATTAAAAAATTGATGAATTATACAAGTTTTCCCTTATTTAATAAGTGTTTAATGAATTAAATTCAAGAAAATGAGCTTTGAGTTTAGGGGTAAGTTAAGAAATTTAGCATAAAATATACTGGAAATGTAGAATGAACTTTTCTGTGAAACAAAAACGTTTCTCTACAATGATATTCTTTGTTAAACAGAAACAATATGAAACTTGAAAAGCTTAACTTGTATTCACCGATATATAATTATTTACCAAATATCATAAAATTCATTGTTTATATATAAAAATTTCTCTTAACTGTTTCTCTAAAGTTATACATACAAATGGTTATAATAATAAAAACTTCAGAGAATTACATTTAATGAATTTGTAAATATTTTTTTTATGAAAACTGTTGATGGCTCTAATGAGGAGAAGTAAAGTTATAAATACAATGTCATTAGTGGTTTTTAGTTTAATTAGGATAAACGATCTATTTCCCCTCAAATGTTTCTGTATAATATCTAACAAGGAATCCCATATCTTCTTCTTCTCTTCATGAGTTTAATTCGATGATGCATCTCTCTGCTCTTGATACTAACAACGGTTTTCATCAGGATCACCAAAATTGGAACAACCTGTACCCTGTTCATGGACCTATAGAATATGATTGAGCCAGCCGCTCATCCATCTCCACCTACTCAAGCCTCTCATCAGGATAATTCAAAACCGGTCAGACTTGGGACCAATTAGTATTCCGTGCTGGTTAATGAACTTTCTTGTTGATTAACTCTTTTTTTTTTTTACTCAACTCTTTTTTTTTTCTTAACTAGAAATTGGTTAGTAAACTGAGTTGTTAACAAATGGTCTTGTTTTTTTTACTAGCTTTAAAGTTGGTTTTGGTTTTTGTTTGTTTGGATTAAAAAAAAAATATCATTCAAGACTTTAAAATTTTTTATTCTTTAGAATTTAAGAAAACTAAATTTTGAGTTATTTTTCTCCAAGTTTCAAAGAGAAATTAAGGAGGGGTTATTCAATAATAATACTTAGAAAATTGATTATAATAGAAAATTCAATAATAGAATTTAACGTAAAAATATGAATTCTGTTCGAATGAGATCATAAAAGGTAGGAATTACTTCTTCAAGTTTTTTTTTTTTAATTTTCGATTAAATTCCTTACAAAATGACATTATTATCAAAACCATATAATATTAAATAACACTGTCATTTTAATAGAATTTAAAAATCAGTCAATTGAATAATACTATAATTTATTAGAATCTTCAAAATGCAAAATTGTATAACACTAGATTTGTATAATTTTTTTGATGTTTTCATATTCTATTAGATTCTTCCGTTCAATAAACCCCTAAAAACAATGAGTTTGATGTTTTAGTGGAATGCCTTTATTTTCAACGAAATAATACTTAATTTTTGCTTCTTTTTTTTTGAAAAAAAAAATATTTTAGACACTATAAAACCAAAACTCTAAAAACTAACAACCAGTTAAAAATCTGGCCATTCATAGCCTTAGTTATTGGTGCTATTTTGCATTTGACTACAAGATACTTGAACTGTATTTCAAAACAAACATTTATATATTTGAGTTTAACCTTTCTACATACAATTATTCGTCACAGTTTTCTTGAGATTGGAAAACTCTTTGATTTAAGTAGATTACGATTGAGACGACCAAAAAAAGAAAAAGTAGATTACGTTTTACGACTCATCACAGCAAAAACATAATCTTTGAAAACCGTTTTATTGATGATCTTTACTAGAATAAAAATAAGGTAGATCAATTAAAAGCTTGGTTTCATGGTTCTTGTTCTTGTTTGATAGTTAACCTTAACAAAACCCATTGTAATGAAGAGTATTTTACAAATTTGTTTCTCGAAATCTCTTGCTCATTAAATACTCTATGGAGATGCAAGAAAATTTAACCATTGAGCTAATTTTATTACTAAGAAGAAAATAGATCTTGTCGATTCAGTTCGGCTTTGGCCATCTTTGTTCAAGTCCTAGGAGCCTTCTCTCTTCCTTGTAATTCATTCTGTTTTCAGCCAAGTCACGGCTCGTTTATTAAAAGAGATTCTTCGTATTAGCCTTACGACCACCCTCAACTTATTTGTTACATTCATACATCAACACTTGTGGTTTCGTTTTAATGATCTTAAACATTCTCTCATCTCCTCTGCTTTTGAGACTAGGCTTGACCTCAACATTGATATCCTCTGTTAGAATATTCTTCAGGGGAAATATCCACGCTGCAGGGCCATCGCGAATCCCTTATCTTGGACTTCGAGCTCTTTCGCAATCCACGATTAACCTCAACTACTTCAGTTTCTTTACAAAGATGGTCCCACAAAACAACAAAACATTGATCTGATCTGATATAATATTGAAACAGAGAAGGAACTAAACTATCAACAGTTGCTGCTGCCATATCCTAAAGATCTCAAGTATTTCTTGAACTCCCAGTGCTGAAAGAAGACACAAATGGTTTTAATGGTCCTTGTGTAGTATGTTGCAGTATTTAAAATTGATTAGATTCTTTATCTACTACTGTAACACAGACAACATCTTTCTATTGTTACTTCCGTTTCCCCAATGTTTGCAACACTTTTTATTCTATTCAAAATTTGTAACTGAAGCGACAGAGTTTTTGTTCCTTTCTTGCATGTAACAATGAACCATTTATTGATATATATATATATATATATATGTGTGGATTTAGAAATCTAAATCTGGGTATTATTACATAAACACTGAAACTTAAAATATCATAGAGGACGATGGGCTAAAACCACTTTCTTGATACAACATTGCGTCAATTTCATCTCCATCCTTGAGCTTCAGCTAACAAAAAAAAAACACAGTGAAAAAAACGAATCAATTACAACTTACATACGTAGCTTATATATTATAAGAATCTTTGAGCTCAAATGATAATACATACGTCATCCGGAGTATGGTACTCCCGATTTCTCGAGCCATCCAATAGAAAGCGAAATGCGTTCCACTCGACACCTCTCATATCGCTGTAATATTGCATCAACTTAAGCAACTTAGTCTTCCTTCTCACCTTGAACACTCTAACCTCTTCCTCGTCCTATATCCAAACATGCTATTAGTTAGGTTAATGTAGAAGTAAAATATGTATAGCAACAATCAAATCTTACATGAAATCTTACCTGACCCCTCACGTTCAAAGTAACATGAGTTGACTCCGATGCAACATTACGCTTTTCCCCTTCCTTCTTCACTTTCCTCCTTTCATAAAATTTGGCCGTCGTTGACATTTCCCCTAATCAAATCTTTCAATTTCTGAAGAAGTGAAAACATAAAAATGAATCTTTATATATATATATATATATATATATATATATATATATATATATATATACATGAAGTTTTGGTTAAAAAATGATCATGGAAAATTAACATTGGGAATAACAATATTATGAATCAGTCAACATTGTTTACCGATGAGTGAATTATGGAATATTGTCTCTTGTCTTTTCATCTTCCATAAAAAAAAAATGAAAAGAAGAGACACTACTCCACAATTCATTTAATTGTAGAAATATATTCATCGGTAAAAAAAATGTATGACTGATTTATATTATTGTTATTTCCAATGTTAATTTTCTACTATCATTCTATTAACCAAAACTTCATGAACTTATAACTATTTAGGATGAATGCCCAAATTAATACCTTCAAAGCACATTGACTGATTATAAATAGGGAGTAGAGATGTTAAGTGTTAACAAGTAAACCATCCTCTCTATTAATACCTACCCCATTTATGTGTAAATTCATTAACCCCATTTAAGGTCTTTGACCCATTTAATATTTCTTTTTGTTGTAAACTGTAGATTCTGTAGTATCATATAAGTTACAGTATAAGTTATAACCAATAAATATTTATTTGATTATCTAATATTTATTGAATACTAGTAAATTTTTAATAAACTTAACTGACATATAGTGAATTATTGCACTTATTAATTTGAATGAATAAATAGGATTTAACTTTCAATATACACCAAAGAAAAATATTTAACTTGTTCTCACTGTCCTAATATTGACAGTGTAAACTGTAAACAAAATAGTAAAATGATGATCTAACTTATATTGCAGTGTCAAGATAATAATATTTAAAATTTATATTAATGTCGATGTAAATCCGTTTTGTAATTTAAACTGTTTATAATTTTAAATATTCATAATATTTAAAAATATTACTATAAGCTTTAATATTAAATAATATTATTTAAAACTTCTAAAAAGTTTAAAGTTTATTATATCAGATTATAATTAAATTGTTCAACTAAAATAACCAAATTAAACGGAATACATACTTTTAAATGTGAATGTGATTAAATTAAGTTTCTTGTTCGTTCGGACTTCAATTCATTTTGGTCTTATTTCTAATATAACTATAAATTATTGTGTAAACAATTTAGTCGATGGGGGATGTTGACTACACATTTTTCCTTTCCGAGTAATATATGTTTGTGTACAAATATTTGAATCACAACATATACAAAAAAAATCAATTTTTTATTAATTTTATGTATTATATATATGATGATTCAAAGCAATTTTAAAATCAAATAATAGAAGAATCATAATTTAAAATTTTAGCACAATCTTTTAAATAGCTATATTATTAGTTGTGAAATATGAATATTTCTAATTCGTCTATCTTTTAGTGAGCTTCATACTATATCAAACTTCACTCTCTTCAAACTTCATCCCCTCTTCCTAGCTAGGATAATGGTCATCCTCTGAAGTTATAGAAAGCTATAGGATCTTTCCGGAATCCTCTTTTAACCGCCGGAAAGCAAACCAGAAAGTTCCTCATATATATCTCGTATATATATATATAGGTGAGTTTCTTCATGGAAATCTATAATATTTTCCTTCTTTTCCAACTCGAGAGCGTGTTGGTGAATGTTCTAACTAAGATGAACTTCTAGGTAAAAAGAGCTTCATTAGTAACAGTCAACTGAGGGAGGATACTTCGGTAATGGGCAGGGTAGTCTCCATTAGTAACAAGTAAATCCTTTCTATGTGAAAAATCTACCATAGCCCGGTGAGGTTTTTTTTGGCGTTGTTCATTTTTGGCTATATTGATCTGGATACACTTTTTGTCGTTAATTGTAGCCAACGCAACACTTTTTGATATTTAACTTGTAAATATACACTTTTATATTTGTCTTATATTATGTGTTATAGATGGAACGAACATAAGAATTCATGAAGATAAACTTTATTGTTCACGGTCTTCAGCTTCCGTGGAGAGAAGACCGAAGAAGGGATTGGTAATCGCAGCGTTTAGCTGAAACGCAGCGTCTCGAAGCCGGTTGATGTCTACGTCACGGTACGGTAGATAAAAGAACTCAGATCCATCCTCTCTGTTGAATCCACAAAACTCCAAGAACTCAATACCTTGGCTATATCTCCCGACTCTCTCATGGAACAAGCGGTTCGTGAGACGGATTCTTCTATATCTTTCTTCACCTGGCTTATTAGCTGCATTTCTCACAATTGTCAGAAGCGTTTCAAATGTCTTCCTCGTGATTCTTGGATCTTCATCCTATAACAACAAACATACAAGATTACATTAGATTCCTACCTATTTTTTTTTTTTTTGGAATTAAATCAATATAAGGCGTTTCCTACTTTATGGTTTCGTCTTAATGACCTTAAGCATTCCCTCATCTCCTCTGCTTTCGAGGCTCGGCTTGGCGGCGACATTACTACCCTCTGTAGTTGTAATGTTGTTGTAAAAGTTACGGTCCCATTAATTCTTCCTAGTTTTAAGGGTAACAAAAATAATAGATGATGAAGCTTTATACCTTAGTATTAAGTGGAGAAACATGAGTTGATGTCGAAGCAGATTCTGTTTCAGTTGTCAATCCGAGCCTCCGCTTTCTCTTCAGCTATACACAAACAGTTAGCCCCAAAATAGTTTGGTAGAGATCATCAGTTTTCAATTTGAGTGTACAATAAGATATAAAGATTCATCACCTTGTCTTCATTAACTTTAACCATAATTTTCTCTCTTGCTTTTTTCTCCTCATCTTTCTCAGCTTTCCTCAAAGCTATATTCCTGTTTTTAAAATAATTTCCAACATTGTTTTATTTAATTCAAAGGGACAATGTGAGAAACAAACTCTCTTCCTCATACCGTCTTCTTTCGTTTTCTTCCGCAATTCTCTTTGTCTCCATCATCTCTTTCCCTGCTCGTATCCTTTCCTGGAAGAGAGTTAGAGTTGTAAGTCTTCTTCATGAGGATAGTGTATGATGCAAGCTAATTCCTTTCTACCTTTTCTCTTTCTCTTTCACGTTTAGTTTCTTCTTCTTCTCTTAGTTTACGAGCTTGTTCCCTACGAATATATAAACAATGAAGTCATTTGTCCTTATAAAGAACAAAGTTTAAGGAATATGCATATATGTTCAAATGAGAGACTTACTTACATTAGTTCTTTAGCTCTTGCCTGAGAAGTTTCTGCAGTATCATCATATGGATTTGGAGACTCAATCTCAATGTTAAATTCCATCTACAAGAACATACCGTATACCTTTTTCAAAAGTTTCGTATGGAATCTATGAAAAAGAAAAGAAGATGAATATAACTATACATACCAAAGGCATTTTTTCAAACTGTGAATCGCTCTCATGGTCTATGATCCAGTTCACGGCTTCTTCAAGACTAGAGTTACCTAAAGATGAAAAGAGAGACAAAATATGGGTGATGATCCATGACATGATTCTAGGAATGTTTTGAAGTGGTTTTTACAACATATACCAGAGTGATGCAGAGCCCAGGCTGCCCGAGCCATCGAGAACCCCATATCTTCGAGCTCCTTCAGCAATTCACGATTAACCTCAACTGCATCATTTTCTGTTTAATTTACCAACAAGAACATCAAGAACAGCTTACAGAAACAAAGATGGTCCAACAAAAAAAAACAGAACAATGATCGATCTTATATGATTGAAACAAAGAAGAAACTATATTATCACCAATATGTGCTGCCATATTTCAAAGATATCAAGTATTTCTTGATGTGAAAGCAGACGATGCAAGAATGGTTTTAATGGTATGTTGCAATATTGAAAATTGGTTAGATTCTTTAACTAATTATGTGACTCTTTTGTTACTTCCCGTTTTCTCAAAGTTTGCAACTCTTTTATTCTATTCAAAACTTGTAAAAGAAGCAACAAAGCTTTTGTTCCTTTCTTGCATGTAACATTGAATTATATACTGTGTATATATGAATTTAAAAACCTAAATATGTGTACTATTACATTCACACCATAAACACTCAACCTCTAAACAAACCACAATGAAAAAAATAAAAGATAATTTTTGAGTGACTTATCTTAACATATTGTAAGGATCTTTAAGTTTGAATGATAAATATATTTAACTCATCAGGTGTATGATACTCTTTAAATGTAGAACTGCAGTTGACCGCTTCTTTCATCTAAAAATCATTTCCACGTGAGTTCGAACTCTCTTATTAGTTATTATACAGTTTTAATTATTATATTAGAAGTAAAATGAAGAATTAAATTACTTCAATGCTTAAATTCTGAAAATTATTTATTTCTTTTGTTATTATTCTGAAGATGAGGTGAGGTGACTAAGGAATCCTCCTTATTCAGATGGTGAGATGTTCCAGCTGCACTAGGAATTCCTCCTTATGTTCCTAGTGTTCCTCAGTTTCCCCCACCTTCTCTAACAAAGGTTCCTCCCATGGAGTAAATATCCAGATCTGGTGGATATCTGGATCCGTCTAAGGGCTACCATGGAGGATTTGTTGCAGTCGATGAACCAAATGTTTGTTCAAAATGCGGCGTTCCAGCAAACTGATCAAAAGTCAATTAAAATCTAATGTGTTCTCTACGACAATCAAATGATATATCGTTGTAACACTTTAGGATCATACCCACAGATACTAAGCAATCCATTATGAGATAATGAAGAATAAGTAAAGCTAAGACAAAGAGAAATTTGAAATTATTGTGACTAACAAAGACCGTAAATAAATGCAAGTAATTGTATTTAGTAAGTAAAAGACATTAGGAACCAGGAATTGTGAGTGAATTATGATAACAAATGCATACATTAGCAGAAAAATGCGTTAAACATCGTTCTCGAACTCAAATCATGAATATAAAGCTAACTTACTCTTGCAGCGTTAACAATCTACGTAATGGATTTTACTAGAAACTAAACTGTTCTCGTCTGAATTCAGCAAATCAACTAAGCATTAACAAGTTCAAGTTTGATTTTTTTCAAAAAGAGCCTTAGCTTAAAGTCTCGGTTGTTAATGATCATGTTACTCACCGTACCTATGTTCATTTCGAGAAACTCAACAACATTGTTGATGTCTAGATGAATCAATTGAAGTTCTTTTTTTCAAACTGACATTTCGGGTTTGAAAAACCAAAAGAAAACCCGAAACCGACAATTTAATTTTCGCATTAGTTACGAGTTAATTGCCTAGTTTCCTTTCATATCACATGTAAAAGATATAAAATTAATTAATTTAAATTCACGAATCCCCTTTATAATAAAACGGAAATACACAACATTGTTTTGTAGATTATAATTTTAATAAGTTGGTTACAAATAGGTTATACATTAATTGATAAATTAATTGGTTGCAAATTAAATAGTGGGTGCAACCTTAATTTATTTTTGGAAGATTTTATTACTAGATCACGTTGTTTCAAAAAATCTTAAAGAAAATATTCTAAAGAATCATATCATCTAACTTACCATATTAATTTCTTTTATTAAATTATTCATCAAATAAAATCTTTTGATATCTAACTTAATATATTAATTTGTTAATTATTATTATACTTCACCTCTCATTTTTATATATGAGTTTATCTTGTGAAACAAACAAATTTTCATATTATTTATTATAATTAAAAAATAGTTTTATTTTCGGATATACCATAAGTTGAATTTTTAGAAACAAATATAAATTGTTCAATCTATAAAATATTCAAGCTTTAGTAATATTATTCTTTAAAAATAATATCTATTGAATCAAAAAATTTACTGAGTAACGGGTCAAAATTTGAATATTTAAATTCAATTTCATATTTTTTGTTGAATTTTATAATTTTATATAATATAATAAACTTTAAATCATTTATTTTAAAATATTTTTAATATATTGAAACTTGATATAAAAGTTAGAAACTATAAACACTCTAAAATTATTTGTTATAGCAATGTCAATAATATGTCACTATAATATGAAAGAATTTCAAGAAACCAAGTATATTAAAACAAAAAGTATAACAATATATTAAATTACTCATAATATAATAACTCGCTTTTTAAAAACCAAATTTACAAAATTATGTCTTATAATGACATTCAAATCATGAGGTAGAATATACATTATTGAAATAACTTCACATACATAAACTAATACAACATATTAAAATTTTATTTTAAAATAGAAAATATACAAAATTTTGTATAAAATAAAATTTAACCAGTGTTATAGCACGAGTATTTATCTAGAATCATTAACAATATAAAACTTATAAAATAGGTTTCTTTTTTCAAGCCATCATATTTAGCATATGATTTTATTGCATAATGTTTTATCCAAAAAAAGTTTTAAAAAAATTACACAAATTATATTTTATATAAAAATTAGAATATAAATAAAATGAATTTCAACCCGTGCTCTAGCACGGGTCTTAATCTAGTTATACCTTAAAGTACAAGAATCTTGCATCCACCCAAAGGCTAATCTAGAAACTAGTTTTAGCTCGAGCAAAAATATTGAACTACAACAAAATATTAAATAGTTATAAAATAAAATTCTCCTACCAAAAGTTTTAGAAAACATATCCATTAGAAACATGAAATATGAACTTCCACTGAAACCAAAAAAAAATAAAAGTGAAAAGAAAAATTTCCATATTGTTATCAATTTACAGCTCATCAGAATGATAAAGGAAAAAAAAATCCAAAAATATGAAACATCTTACTTACATAAAGAAAGAAAGAGAGAAATGTATTTTCATTTTTTTCATTTTAAAATTAGAATTGGTGAACTAAAGTTTATATTTGTATTATATCCTTAGTTTTGTGATAGAGGATATTTTTCTAAAATAGATTCATATTTCTAATTAAAAACTATGGGTTTGAAGTCGAAACCCTCTAATCTTGAAAGAGACTTTCTTTAGGGTTATTCCCAAATCATATAAATACACTCTTTCTTCCTCGTATTCTCCGTCATGATAAAATCTTCTTCCTTGATATCTATAAGCGGAGGTATTCTTCTACCTCGTTTCCTCCGACGAAATAGTTCTTATTAGTCGTTAATTTCCTTCTTCACCACCCAAACAATTGATTCTCCTTTCTTTTTCACTCTGTTATTATCCTCATCTTCTCACTGTTAAGGTACTAGATCACTCTGTCTAATTCCCTATTATGGATACATATATTTACATTAATAATAATGCTATAAGTGATTATTCATTGCAACTTTCTGATGTGAGTATTCACAATTCATCTTCTTAGTTAATTATTCTGAAACATATTTTGTAAACTCTTTTTCTCCCGTTTGAGCTACCAATATTGGAGTTTTTTTCTCTAATTAATGTTTGGTCGAAAAAACAAATTTATTTCGACGAAAAATGAGTTAGATTTCTTCTTTAATATACTTGTTTGCGTTGTGCACTTATATTAGTTTGGGATATAAACTCTCTATTTCATTGATTTAATTTTGAGGATTTGGATTTTTGAGTTGTATACTTGTATTACACGATTGGAGACTTGGAGTTAAAAATATGATTAATTTTGTATGTAAGATGCAATATTCACCCTGCTCGTTGACCAGTCGTCAGCGACTTTTTATGTTACGTTCGTTTGACATTTTTTTTTTATTAGAATTTATTAAATTATCAAATTAAATTATATGGTTCTACTCTATCATTTTTAAGAAATGAATTATCCGATTTAAAAATAATAATAAATTACTTAATAATTTATTTATTTTCTATCAAAATGAATAGTTCAGATACATTTAGAAAAAAACTAAACTCGTTATGAACAGAGAACCATAAATTGGTTTAAGTAATTAATCTTAAAATTTACCTAATCTTTAAAATACAGGGTTTCATAACTCTAATGAAGAATAACATGTAAAACCTCACATTAATTCCTTTCATAAGGCAGAGGAGAATTTGGAGAAAGTGAACTATGTCGCCGACAAGATCGGATATTACCAACGACGGCAACTGCAGCAACAACAATGAAGGAGGAGTACCCGATCACGAAGAGAACAAAATCGTACTCAAAGTAAGATTTAATTGTCAGGTTAGCAAAATTAGAAACTGCTTTAGTGTTGTTTGTTTTCAAGGGTACCAAAATTTTTGATATTATGAGACTGAAAGTAGTAAAATCTCAGGATGATAGTGTGAGACCCTTCAGGATGAAAAGAACCATGAGGTTTGAAAAACTCATGAAAAGCTACTGTGAGCTTCAAAATCTTGATTTCTACAACACCGTCTTCTTCTGCTATGCTCGTCGTCTCAATCCTGAACAAACACCTGATGAGGTAATTTGATGTGAATGTTGATTTCATGTTTCTTTGGTCTAAAGATAAAATCATGATTTGTGGCCTATAATGTGATCTAATTAATCGTTTGATATACTGATGCAGCTTGATATGGAAGATGGAGATGAAATCGAAGCATTAATTGGTTGGCCGATGTAGAGGATTTGGTTCGTAACATTATTGTTACCATCATATGTGAATGTGTTTTATTTCTATTACTAGTTTTGTATGGATCTTTAGGTGGTTGAACTCATAATTGATCATGTGTTTTGTGTCAGTTGAGGCGAGATGAGAATGATAACAAAGACAAGTCTAGATTTGTTATCATTGACGTAGTGGTATATGTGGAGTTTGGGAAGAGATTTAGACGAAGATTATTGTCTTTCCAAGAGATATTTTTGATGATCATAAGGTTGTTATGTAGTATGTTATGCATGATCTAAGCGCACTTATCTTAGCAAGACTGAATATAAATTATACATATATGATAATAACATAATTCTTTTCAGTTTGATGTGTGTAAAATATAATTGATATTTGCATACACAAGTAAAAACTCAGCATATTGGTTTTTCAAAGAATCTATGTGTTAGAAAACCCTTTTTTGTCCAAAAAAAAATAATGTGAAACCCTTAAATTGCAAGAATCTTGCCTCAACTATAGTCGAAAGCCTCTCTACCTATATATTATTTGTTTTCCATTTTAAATATCTTCGGATGAGGCTATTTACATCCCCTCGTTCTACCGCATATATATATATATATATATATATATTCGTTGTTCTTAAGCGTCAGTCAGCTACACTAGAATTGTTGTCAAAATTGAATCCCTAGCACTTGTAAAAATTTGGGTCCATATAACCCCTAGATCAGCTTAAAGACTATATACACATAGGATTTGAATGGTAGATTGGAAAGGGATTTGAAGGGTAGATTGGTAGAATGGATAAAAATTCTTTGTTTGTCATCAATTTAAATTTTTAGGCCCATCGTATTAAGACATTCACTCAAAATTTTGGGATGATATTTAACAAAACCAAACATGAATATATATGGGCATAATTGTTTGACTATCCATGAGTATTTTTTGTTCTTATGTCCAAATTTATTATTTATTAAAAATTATAAGAAGTGTTACATAAACGATTCTACATTATCCCATTATCTGGGACTTGAATTCGTAGAAGCATCAATTAACCCTTGGTTAACCATTGGGCCAAGGGGTTCCACAAGTTTGGTATTTGTTTATACAAGATTTGTCACATAAGTATTAACATGATTCAAAAAATCATATGAGGATTGTAGACTTTTTAAGTTTAAAAAAAAATTATAAAAACTATTTACATTGAAAAAAATCCGCAAATGAACTTATCACATGAGTCTATTGATTTTTTTTATTTGGAAAATAGAATAGACGTTATATATTTTTTTCTCTACTTAAACATTATTAATTTTAACATTTTTATTTATTGTCCATCAAACGTAAATAGACGTTATATTTTTTTTAACTATGTTTTTATGTTTGTTATATTGTGGTAAGTGAAATTTTTCTAAGTAATGGCGGTTAGATGAAAATTTTCAACAAAGTATTGGTGGATAAGTGATTTTAGCTTCCCGCTCGGTGACTTTTTTTGTTAGCATTTTAGTGCTATGATATAGTAACCAAAATAAAAAGTTATCTTTCATAGCATTTACGAAACCGCGCTATGATTTTCTGCTATCAATATTCATATTGTGCTATGATTTTCTGCTATCAATATCTATATTTCTTTTAGTGATAACTGTTAAGAAATCATATTATCTAGGATTTGAACCTCAGACCTCTGATGTAGAAGCATTACTTAAGCCTTGGTTAACCGGGTGGACTTCCACAAGTTTGGTATTTGTTTATAGAAGAGATTTGTCACATAAGCAACAAATTAAATCAAAATTACTTTTTTATTTCTTAACTTAGTTTATAACACATTGGATACTATTCAAACAATTAAGGTTTTCAGATTTTAGTTAAATATATTGATATAATATAATGGGAAATAATCCAAGGACATGGAACTGATTAAAAACACATAATATTTTTTAAAAGAGAGAAAAGAGTAATATTTCTACCAACTATATAATAAATGGAGAATGAAGAAGAATCACTATATTTAGTGATAACATAATATAAAAAAAAATCAAACTGAGAATAGTAGACTTTTACGTTTAAAAAATATAAATATATACATTGAAAAATCCGCAAATGAACTTAAAACATGAGTCGATTGACTTTTTTTATTTGAAAGATAAAATAGACGTTATATTTTGTTTTTTTCTCGAATTAAAACATTATGAAATTTTAATGTTTTTAGTTATTGTTCATCAAAACATATATTTTATTTATTGGCCGTTTAATATTTTTGTTAATGTATAAATCATATAAGAACAAATTATGTCACTATTATATCAAGAACAAAAATAAAATTGTATAAAAAAGAAAAAGAAGCAACCTTTTTCCAGTTTATTCCACTATCAGTTTAAAAATATATCAACAAAAGTTGAATAAAATGAGTATGACCAAAAAAAAAAACAAAGTAGATTAAGATGAATTTTTAGCAAACTTTACATTTGAAGAATAACATAAAGTTGGAAATGAATCATAACACATTTTCCCCCATTTATTTATGCCTTAACTTAGTTTATAACACATTGGATACTATTCTGACAATTAAGGTTTTCAGACTTTAGTTAAATAAATTGATATAATGGTAAATAATCCAAGGACATGGACTGATTAAAAACACATAATATTTTTTAAAAGAGAGAAAAAGAGTTATATTTCTACCAACTATATAATAAATGGAGAATTAAGAAGAATCACTATATTTAGTGATAACATAATTTAAAAAAAAATCAAACTGAGGATAGTAGATTTTTACGGTTAGAAATTTAAATATAATATAAAATATATACATTGAAAAATCCGCAAATGAATTTATAACGTGAGTCTATTGACTTTTTATTTGAAAGATAAAATAGACGTTATATTTAGTTTTTTTTCTCGAATTAAAACATTACAAAATTTTAACGTTTTTAGTTATTGTTCATCAAAACGTATATTTTATTTCTTGCCCGTTTAATACTTTTGTTAACGTATAAATCATATAAGAACTAATTATGTCACTATTATATCAAGAACAAAAATAAAATTGTATATAAAAAAAAGAAGCAACCTTTTTCCAGTTTATTCCACTATCAGTTTAAAAATATATCAACAAAAGTTGAATAAAATGAGTATGACCAAAAAAAAAAGTAGATTAAGATGAATTTTTAGCAAACTTTACATTTGAAGAATAACATAAAGTTGGAAATGAATCATAACACATTTTCCCCTATTTATATATATATATATATATATATATATGCTTTAAGTGACTAACTACTAACTCAGAAAAATCTGATTTTATTTTTATCTAACCTACCTAACTATATTTAGTTTATCTTGCTTTTATTATTATGTATTCAACGAAGCAGTAAACAGTAAACACCGAGTCAAATTTAAAAAAAAAACACTAATTAAGTGAAATTAAAATCTAAAAAGTGAATATTGAAATATCCAAAAAAAAAAAAGAAAAGAGATTCATTTACGCAATGAAGAAAAATAAAATTGATGATTATGATTAGTAGTAGTAAGTTAATTGCAAAAACCAAATTAAGTAAAGAAAAATCGCGAGAAAAGAGGAAAGCACGACGACGACATTGAAACTAGAAACCAGAAAGCGTGCTTCACAATGGTCTTTTCTTTTTCTTCTCAAAGAGATTATTAAAATAAAAAAAAAGCTTCCCTTGCAATTTTCTCTATCTCTCTCTCTCTCTCCTCATAAATAGTAGAGAGCCGCAGAGAGAGAGAGACTAGAGTAGTACTATAAATATTGACCAGCGTGTCCTAGAGAGAGAAACTCGCCGCTATTAAGAATACTTTTTTTTTTTTTTTTGTTGGTTCTGGGTTTTAAGCAGTAAGCACTAAGCACATATCTCGAGCACACAAGGTCAGTGATTAAAAAAAAACTGCTTCTTTTTTCTTTTTATTTATATATCAAATGGTTCTGGGTCTTTGGAGCGTGCATGTTTTTTTCTTTTGTTCGTAGTGTTGATTTTTTTTTTTTTGTGTGCTTTCATTTTTCTGGGTAACGGCTAGTTATTACTTCGGAGAAGTTGGAAGGAGTTGAAGAAGAAGATCGATGGATTACGGAGACGACGATCGGTAGATTTCTCCTTTTTTTTGCTGTTTATTTCATCTCGATTTGTTTTTTTTTTTTTTTTTTTTTTTTTTTTTTTTTNGTTATTGTGTTTGTGTGATTTGGTTGAGTTTGGCATTCTTCGATTTTTGTGTTTTGTTAGTCTGATTCGAGGGTTTTGACTGCAATCGCTTAGATTTGGTTCTGATTTGTTGGGTTTGATTTGATTTCTGGGTTTAATGCGAATGATGAAATGTTGGATTTTTTTT
>NC_025695.1:37072015-37077237 GCF_000633955.1 Camelina sativa
TTTTTTTTTTTTTTTTTTTTTTTTTTTTTTTTTTTTTTTTTTTTTTTTTTTTTTTTTTTTTATCTTAATGTGAGTTAAGAAATGTTTTTTTTTTCGTGGAGTTTTATTAATTGTTTCATCAATCATTTCGGGATTTGTTAATGTTTAAGATAACACAAATCATAAGCCCCTTTTATTGGGGTCAGAAATGGTGTTTTAAGTTTGGTTCTCGAGTCTTAACTTAAGATAGTGGTCAGGATTCAGGTTGGGATGTTGTGATTGAGCTTGATGTTTGCAATGTACTTACTCTATATGCATAGTATGAGTTGTTTGAAAGATATGCTTGCTCATTTGTTAAGGCTTTTCCAGCTTCCAAGTAGACTACATTGATTAGTAAAACAGTTTTCTCTAAACATGTAATTTGCAGTAGCACCTCATGGAATTGGCAAGAGAACTATAATCACCAACCACAGTCTCATTTCTGTAAGTTTTTTTTCTTACATCAAGTAACTCTTTACAGCACTGTGACAAGCATGATTGAGTTGTTCTCTTTTTTAACTACAGCAGATGTGCCTGATTGCACGATGACTGAAGTCACATTAAACCAAGAAGATCACTCGTACATGTTTGATGATGAAACCACTCCTGTGAAGGCGTGTAGCGACTTGGGTTATCATGTCACAACAGGTTGTGCTTACTTTTTTTGCATGTCATCAATTAAATTTCTGATGTCTAGTTAATGATGTTTTCTAATCTAAAGAGTATGGCTTCAGATGACACGAACAGGAAACTGGAAGTGCATAGTGAGACACGTTCTGCTCTAAAGCGGCGTCGGATGTTACAATTTGAAGACCAACCTGAAACATCCCTTTTCAGCAGTGAGAGTTTCTCTGCAATCTTGAAATCAAGCGTGAGTACACAAACCCCATATCTCTTCTCTAGCTATGCACCAAATGCCCACAGATGCATTGCAGATATGTTCTTGGTATCCAAACTCATTGCTCACTTGTTAGGATGCAGACCTAGGATTGAAAGATCATTGTTTTTTCACACTGCATACATGCTGCAATGTGGATGCATGTTCATTTCATACGTTTGCAAATGATATCTCTTTTGTTTCATAGACTTTTTTCTTCTGCTCCTAGAACTAATTCAAGCTTCTTGGTATCTGACTGCCTAATTCAATTGTTATGGACCTATTGTGGCAAGTTATCTTAGTAAAAATGGATAGCTTAGGAGGTTGTATGAGGTTCTGATACTTTCTTTAATGTTCTGATTGATGTTTCTCCTATGCATGTTCAGGCTAGAGATGATACATTTGATGAGCTTTTACCCGAAGGGTCTCAGCTTATAGAAGGGTTTTCAGGTTGGCATCTCTTATAATTTTTCCAAGTTAATCTGGCCAATGCATTTTCCATTCAAACAATAATACATTGTCTCTTTTTCAGAAGACGTCTCTGCCTCAAGCTTTGAGGGCCTTGATCTGTATGCTGAAGAGTGGTATGCTGAATGCTTAAATGATGCTGAGACTCCAACCCTACCTAATGACTTGTATGTTTCGACCTTCTTCTTTTTTTGCTTATGTTATGTTTACTAGCACTATTTACTTAATTAATTTATAACAATTGTTGTTCTATCTCAGAAACTTTGGTTCACCTGATGTCCAAGTAGATATTTCAGGTCAGATTTCTTTGCTTTGGTTCTCTCCTGTAGCTGGCTTTAGCTCTGGATTTTCTTGCTAACATCCCTGTGCTTGTTGCAGAGTATCTAAATGTGCCACCAGAAACAGAAACCCGGGAAGTTCAGCGGCCTGTTACTCGTTCTTCTCCAAATGTTATCTTTAAAGGTAAAATATACAATGATTTAGTCATAAATTGGTCTCATAGTTACACACTTATTTCGTGAGAAAACAAAACATTATTAAAATGTTAATTGGTAATAGCAGGTAGGAAATCTTTTTCAAGGCCGGTTTCAAAGCTACCATCTTCTATCATCTATCCATTTGCATTCATCAAACCATGTGGGGTTCATGGTGGTATGACTCTCAAGGACATAAACCAGAAAATCCGAAATCCACCACCAAAACCAAAGGAAGACAAAGAAGAGCCTGTAGTGATCCAAACTTCTGCATTCTCTGGGAAACCTGTTGTAGGGAAGACTAAAATCCGCACCGAAGGAGGAAAAGGAAGCATCACGATAATGAGGACGAGAGGCTAAGCTAAGTAAGTAGTAATAAGCTGATAGGAAGTATTTTAAGGTTTGAAATTCACTGCTGAAAACTTTTAAACTTTTTGCCTTATTCTCAGAGGCCCTTAAATCCTTTTTGTCGGATATAGTTCCAGTCAAGGGCCTTTATCGGTACAGCGGCTAAATACTCTTCAAGATCTTATTATGAATCATGTTCTTGTTTCTTTTGGTATCTGTGTAGTAAGAAAGAGAACTTAAAATCTGATAGCCATGTGGTAGGATAATTTTTATTTGTATAAAGTCTCTGGATCTTATTGTTACCTGAACTGAAACTGAAAGCCAAAAACCTCTGTTATGTCTCTGGTTGGACTGCTATATAGTAGTACACGTAAAAGAAGCCAATCTTTTTAAATCCATGAATTTGTTCTGATTTGACGTGAGGTCGATCTCGTAGAAGGGAAGTTGTTTTCATTCGTCTGGCTTTGGTTGACTAGGGAACTTCTCTCCTAGATCTCAGGTCGCTTCCTCCTATTCCAGTAGGCATTAGTATTTAAAAAAGTATTCAATATTCGGATGCAACCTCCAAGTAATACAAATATTAATATCAGATGCGAAAAAGACTGGAATTTGGAAGACGAATATGGGGAAAATAATAATAATTGGTAGGTAATGCAAATAATGAAATATTATTATTTACCGTTAATGTATGTCCTATTCCTATGCATAATAAGGATCGTAAGGTATAAACTTAAAACTATTTTTATATAAGTTGATCTGGTGATGATTGCAGTTTTTCTTTTTCATTTTAGGGTTCAATTAGTATTCTCGTTTCAGCAATTTGCAAAGCAGTTAAAGGGCCTTTTTAATGGTTGTAAAATATAATATAGTTAACAAGCGGTTAAATAATAGTTGGCGAAAGAGATTGATTTAAAACGAGCGGTTAAATAATATTTATGAATGGTAAAAATATTCTTTTTATAAATAACACAAGATTTTAATATTCTTTGTAATTCAAGATTGAATGATAAACAAAGTTTTTCAAAACTTATAAACTCTTTAAAAATCACAAAACTAAACAACACCCTCTTAATTTTTCTTATATCGCAAACGATCTCCTTTTAGTTACTTGGGCCTGGCCCAACAAAAATTTAATAAACCTTTTCCATTTTCCTTTTTATCTCTCAGTAAATGTCTGATCCTTAAAATTTCTTGAGGATAGTTCAAATGGTTTCGCTCTCCACCTCCACTCCCCACGCGCCACCACTCCCGACGGCGTTTAACCGCCGACCGACGGAGAGAATTATCACAATACGATGCATCTCCATCTCCCCACGCGAGCCGAATCATACAATTGCTTCCGATGATAGCAACAATAGTTCCTCCTTGTCGCTTAGAGATACGAGGCAAAGCAAATGGCTGATGAATATTGAGAACGCGAATGAGAGAGATTCTAAGCAGAGTAAAGAGGATACAAACACGAAGATCGCTTCGAGGAAGGCCATATCGATTATACTACGAAGAGAAGCTACAAAGGCTGTAATCGAGAAGAAGAAAGGCTCTAAGAAGCTTCTTCCAAGGACTGTTCTTGAGTCTCTTCACGAGAGAATCACAGCTCTCCGATGGGAATCTGCTCTTCGGGTTTGATTTCGTCTTCTCCGAAACTATCTCTTCCTTTAATTTTGGTATTGATAGTGAATTTGATGGACTAATTTGGCTATGTTTGGTTATAGATTTTGTTGATAAGCTGAAAAATTTCAGATTATGGTTATAGTAGCTTCAGATTGTATATTGATTAGCTGTTAAGGATGATTAATTAATGGTTTTAGATTGAGTGTTGTGTTTCGTGTGCGTATTTATAAGATAATGTTGGTGAATCTGTAGGTGTTTGAACTGTTGCGTGAACAGCTATGGTATAAACCAAACGTTGGCATCTATGTAAAGCTGATTGTGATGCTTGGAAAATGCAAACAGCCGGAGAAGGCTCATGAACTATTTCAGGCAATGATTAATGAAGGTTGTGTGGTGAATCATGAAGTGTATACTGCACTTTTATCTGCGTATAGTAGGAGTGGACGATTTGATGCTGCGTTTACTCTTCTGGAACGTATGAAAAGTAGTCATAACTGTCAGCCGGATGTGCACACGTATTCCATCCTCATTAAGTCGTTTCTTCAGGTTTTTGCGTTTGATAAAGTTCAGGATCTGCTTTCTGATATGAGAAGACAGGGTATTAGACCCAATACAATCACATATAATACCCTCATCGATGCATATGGGAAAGCAAAAATGTACTTACCACCCTGTCCTGTCCTTTTGAATTTTCATTAGTTTATATCAAATTGCACTCAGTCCATCCCGTGTGATGTTTCATGGTTGGCAAACGTTTTGACTTATGCGAAAAAAGGAGTGTTTTGAAAATCCTTTTTTTCGTAAATTTCATTCAACCAAGAAGTTTTCACATGCTGGGATGGAGTGAATACTTGAATTTAACAGTTATATGGTTTCAGTTATCATGCTTTAGTTCAAAGCATCCATGAACTGAGATATTTCTTTTGTTTTGGAAGGTTTGTGGAGATGGAATCAACACTTATCCAAATGCTTGGGGAGGACGATTGCAAGCCTGATTCTTGGACAATGAATTCAACTCTTAGAGCCTTTGGGGGAAATGGACAAATAGAAATGATGGAGAATTGTTATGAGAAGTTTCAGAGCTCTGGGATTGAACCAAATATCAGAACCTTCAATATACTCCTCGATTCATATGGAAAATCAGGAAATTATAAGAAGATGAGTGCTGTGATGGAATACATGCAGAAGTATCAGTATTCATGGACCATAGTCACCTACAATGTGGTCATTGATGCGTTTGGGAGGGCAGGAGACTTAAAACAAATGGAGTACTTATTTAGACTAATGCAATCGGAGAGAATTAAACCAAGCTGTGTTACATTATGTTCTCTTGTTCGTGCCTATGGACGAGCTGGTAAAGCTGATAAAATTGGGGGAGTCTTGCGTTTCATTGAGAACTCAGACATAAGGTTAGACCTCGTGTTCTT
>NC_025695.1:37083955-37090020 GCF_000633955.1 Camelina sativa
TATGTTCTCTTGTTCGTGCCTATGGACGAGCTGGTAAAGCTGATAAAATTGGGGGAGTCTTGCGTTTCATTGAGAACTCAGACATAAGGTTAGACCTCGTGTTCTTTAACTGTCTGGTAGATGCCTATGGGAGGCTGGAAAAGTTAGCAGAGATGAAAGGAGTTCTCGAACTCATGGAGAAGAAGGGATTTAAACCTGATAAAGTTACATACAGGACAATGGTTAAGGCGTATAGAATTAGTGGCATGACTACCCATGTAAAAGAGCTTCATGGTGTTGTTGACTCTGTTGGTGAAGCCCAAGTTGTGTTGAAGAAGCCGGATTTTTAGCGAGGAATAGAGCTCAATTTTCTGGTATATATGTCTAGTATCCATATCCTTGTTCTAGTGATAGAAGGTAGTTAGTATGAGAGTAAATACATTTTGAGTTGGCTTACAAAACTTTGTAACACAAACAACAAACAAAAATGTATAACAAGTATATTTTTTACTCTTGTTTGTGGTGCGTTATCAGTATGTATGTGCTGAAGCAGCTAGATATGAGAGTTGAAGACTGTACGCTTCTTTCAGTTTAGTCAAAACTTCTGCAATAGACGGTCTGCCAGATGCATCTCTCTCCACACATCTTATAGCAATCGAAGCAGCTTTTCTCATGCTCGCTGGATCAAATGTATCCTTCAAGATATCATCCACAATCTCAAATGCTCCTGCTTGTAAGTTTGGCCTAGCCTGCATTTTTTCAGTGTTTTGATCTTATAACTACACTGCGTTCTTAAAAACTGGGAGATGAGATAACAAAGACAATCATGTTTCTCTCACCCATAAGACCAAGTTAAAAGAATCTGGTGATCCTGAGTGACTTAAGGGTTCCCTTCCACAGATGAGCTCCAACAGGACCACACCAAAGCTATATACATCACTTTTCTCTGTCAGCTGCAGGGTTGAGTAATATCTGGAATGAAAAAAAGTGTGATTACTGATAAGCTAATCAAGCTGTTAATACATCACGAATGCGGAGAGAAGTTGCAGAAGAGTTTGAGAGAAGTTGCAGAAGAGTTTACTCGTGGTCAAGGTAGCCTGCAGTGCCTTTAACGACAGTAGTAACATGAGATGCATCTGCTTTTGTAAATTGTTTTGACAGGCCAAAGTCTGAAACTTTTGCGTTCATATCCTTGTCCAGAAGTATGTTACTGCTCTTTACATCCCGATGTATAATTCTCGGCTCACTTCCATTGTGCAGGTAGTCCAATCCTTCATGGAGAAGACAAAATTGTTACTATCCGCCAGGAGGAATTGTGTTTTAGTATGAGGATACCAATTACAGATGTTGAAGATGTACCTTTTGCAGCATCAACTGCAACTTTTAGTCTTGAAACCCAGTTCATTGACAGCCTTTTGCTACGTGGACCTGCTGAACCAAGAGAACACAAAAAGCTTTATGTTTGTGAGGAAGATGACGTTGATAAAGGACAATGAGCTATTGCTAGATACTTGAGGATTTGCATACCGTAAAGATGATCAGCTAATGATCCACCAGACAGATACTCATACACCAGTATCTGCCGTTTTGGTTCGTAGCAGAAGCCCTCAAAGGATACTAGATTTTGGTGGCGGACCTGTGACAAAATATGCACCTAGAAGGTTGACAATACAAAGGAAGACTTTTAGATCTAAGCACTCTTATCACTAGATGAATGCATCATTCAGATATGGCCAGTAATTTATGAGGACACTGTGGGCGCTTAACCTCATTGATAAAAGAATCAGCTCCAAGTTGAGTTCTATCAAATCGCACTTTGACCGCTACTTGTTTTCCATCTGGTAGCTTTCCACGGTATACAGCTCCAAAACTTCCACGACCAATTACTTCCTTCAAATTCCTAGTAGCTGACTTGATCTCTTTGTGAGAAAAGATTCTTGAAGTGTTCCAGTTCTGCATCTTCAGTTGTGCTCCTGATACAGATTTTGGTATACTGTAAGAATCATAAAGCGAAAACCTTGTGGGGGCAAAGAGAAAGCATTATTTCCATACTGGTTATCTCTCTCTCTTTGTTTCTCTGTCTCCTCGTGCAGATCGACATGAAAGCAAAGACGAGGAAGGTGGCAAACAAGGCCCCACCAGAAACTCCAAGCAAGATCGCTATACGGTTCTGCTTCCTGTGTTTCTTATTGATAGGGATAGTAACTTGTGGTGTGTCAATTGTTGAAGACACATTGTTGCATGATAGTGATGAGAACGAAAGGCATGGATTTCCCGTTGTCCTGATAAAACAGCAATTTAGTAATGCCAGGAACAAATGAGCAGAATATTGTTAGAAAATGCCGAGACAGAGATTGTATACCTGACTTCCAGACCCGTTCGGTTAAGAGACTGTGGCAAGGGGCCTACTAAGTTATTGTTTTCTAGATTCCTGAGAAGAAGTAACAAATAGATTCTTCTTTGTGTGAATATGGTAATGTACAAGCTACTTCTTGATCTTAATGTTTACTTACAGGAGACGAAGTTTCTCCAGCTTTCCTAATGTTTCAGGAACTGATCCTTGTAAGTTGTTGTTTTGCAGGTCCCTTCAAGAAATGGAGATATAATTTAAATTTTCAAAAAGAACGAACGTATATGCAGAACCTCTCAGTAAGATCACTTACAGAACTTCAAGGTTGGCCAGATCTTCCAGTTCAGAGCCAAAAGATTTCAACTGATTGAAGCTCAAATTCCTATTTATACCGTCAGAAGCTTTTTAATACTACAGGAAACCTAAAAAATACGTTAATGTTCTATGGATAAGTATTACAGTTTCTGGATATGCTGGAGGCTGCCTACATTCTGTATTGCTCCAGTAAGTGATGTATTATGTAAGTCGCTGCAGGAGAGAAGTGGAGAACATTCAAGATAACACACATGTATACATGAGATGCTAGAAAAATGGTTGAAGAATTGCTAACTTACAGTGTCTTGAGATCGAGCAAGTCTCCAAATGTTGGACTAATGGACCTCAGGTTGATTTGTGAAAGAAACCTGGACAGCCAGAATAAGAAAAATATGAGCTGAGATCAAGAAATGTTGAAAGCAATTGGGTATGATAAGGATCTTTTGTTTTACAGTGATGTAACGAGGTTTCCTTCACATTCTATGTGGTTCCAAGGAAGCGGAGTACATGGGTCGTCTTGCCATCCAAGGTCTTGCCCGGTAAATTGCTCTATGACTTTAAGTGCTGAAACTGCAAAGATAACTTAAAACATGAACTTTAGCTCTGGTGGAGTTTGCTCTATCCAGGAGAAATCAACAGACCTGTGGTAGAAGAAGCTTCAGGAGGGATTTGGAGTATTTGATACACCTCAAGAGCGTTCACCTGAGGACTGAACTTGATTTTGCCTAAGGTGATGTTTAACGTACTGATTCTGTTTTGCGTAAAGTACAAAGTTTTAGCTTCCGAACTGGTCACTGTGTAATCAGATTGTTTGACTTCACCGTTGATCATCACACTAAAAGAAGGGGAGAGTGAGAGTATCCCAGAAAAGTATAGGACAATGTAGTAGTCCCCTAGTGTATGTAGAGGAAGCTTATACGAGAGACTGTCTGTACGAGCAAGAATTCTTGCAGTCTGAAGAACAGAAGCTGGCGGATTCTCAGTAATGTTAAAGGAAGTCAGTTTTGTGAGTCTACTGAAAGTCGAAGAGGCGTGAGACGGTGCAAAACTTTGATCCGGATCCCATATTCGATCAAACGGATCTAAAGGGTACCTGCCATTCAACAAAATTCACCAATAAAATTCAACAAACCACACCAAAGAAGGAAAGTGATCAAGTTCAGAGGCTGAGAATTCATACCGGATAGTCCCATTTGTGTATCCGCTATTGATTCGGTAACTCCTCCTGAGAATTATATTGGTTGAACCTTCCAGGCTGTTTCTGTAAGCACCAAAAGGAAGTGGCCGTACTTCTAGAGAAGAGATAACCGGAATGCCTCTCCCTTTAATCGCAAGCAAACAAAGCAAAAGAGAATCATTGTTGACCGGCCAAACCAACTCTTCAATCCAAGGATCATTGGTTCTAAGATCAACAGTAGTAGTGATTCTCCTTCCAAGAGAGACATGAAATGCTGGAGGGCTGTTCTGGCTATCATAGTTTCTATAAACGAATGTAGCCCGAATCAGAACCGAGGACAAGTCCTTCTCTGTCACAGGAACCTTATAACATTGGCGATCATGAGTATCCGGGAAGAATCTAACGGGAACACTGAAAGTAGAATTCTTGTCGATGTACGTAACCATGCTAGTGTTACCCGTTTGGATATAGTCGTTGTCTGAAACCCAGGAGATGTTATAAGCCGCAGTGTAACTTGAGCCGCCACAGGACAAACTTAAGAAACCTGTTTCATTACAAAGATTCAATCAAACAGTTGAAAGCAAAGGAATAAAAAGAATGTGAGACAAAGCCTAACCATCTGGATTGGAGAAACCAAACACCCAAAAGCCACTGAACAAAATCAAATCGACCCAAAAGAGCATCATCTAGTTCCCTGATTGAAATCTGAAGAACATATATTAATTAATTGTTCTTTCGTTTTCTTGTATGGTGTATGAATTAACTCTTTAAATACATGAAGATGCGAATGATGATGACTCGTAGGTACTTTACTCAGTGGTCATAATTTCACTAACAGTGTGTGTCGACTTAATAATCTAATTAACAATTTAACTACAGTGAATGTTGTTTTAGACTTTAGTCTTCCTTACATACTATACAATAGAATGAGATAGTGTAAAATATGTGACTGATATTTTGGTTGCTCAATTATAAAGAATGATCATGAGAATTATGCTTGAGAGAGAATCTTCAAATGCAATGATATAACATAACGTTTTGCTTGGCTTCAACACTAATCCTCAATGCATCCTCCTTAAGCTTTCTCATAAAGCAAAACCATTTTGGACAAAATAAAATAAAATAGAAAACCTTTTTGGACAAATTGTTTATATACTAAAGTCTCCCAGAATTTGGAAACATATAAATACCAGCAAATTAATTAATGCCTTAGAAAGCATAACAATTTTTTCATTACGTCAAAGTCATTTGAAAATCATCTTTAATTGATTTCTGTTGGACTTTATCGTCTAAATTAAGGTTTGAACCCCCTCCTACGAGGCTACGACATACTAACACATTTTATATGCTCAGTTTGGCCTATTTACAAAACTTCGACTTCTTCTAGAGTTTTATCGAAAGTTTTTAGTATATTTTCTTTAGAAAAAAATTCCGAAGTCTTTTACAACTAAACGCAAAGAATGACACAAAAGTCATAGCAATGTAAAATCCCATTAACAATATTTAAAAAAAAAAATTCATGTTTGATTATTTAACAAAAGAACTGTCATTCTGAAATCAATCTTCTACAAGTAAAAATGGAAAATAGTCATAACAATGTAAAGACAGAGCATACGAATGCCTCGAGTAATCATAGGTCTTTCATTTATATGAATATTTACATTCCCATAAAAACAAAAAAAAATAATGAAAACAAGCTAGCCATAATACACTGTGAGAATCACAAACAAACAAAACTATAAACACAACCTGGAAGTCTTTCTTTTAGAAACTACAAAATCAAGACCCATTCTTCTGAATTCTGATTAGTGTCTCTCCTACACATGATTTCTAACAAAGTCTCTCAGAATTTGAAAAATAAAAATACTTGGTAATGCCTCCGACATTATAAAACTGATCTACGTACGTACGTACGTGATTCTCAAGTCTTAATTCTTTTTTTCTCTTCGACCAAAGTCGTTAAACTAGTTTTATTGGGCTTGACATAAATCCATCTTTATATGCTAGCTCAGTTTGGTCTATGGAAAATCCTTTAATTTTCTTCGCTATATAAATTTTATGTTGAAAACTTTTTATTCAGACGTAATTCGAAAACAATGACACAACTATTCTTAGCAATGTAAAATCATCCGATTGTCGAACAATTCTAATTGGATTATTCAGTTCAAAAACTACTGTTTGATAGTTCGTACACGTAAAATAAAGAATGACAAACTAGCTAGTCTTAGCAATGTAAGGACAAAA
>NC_025695.1:37095535-37114883 GCF_000633955.1 Camelina sativa
ATTGAGGAAGTATAAGCACGCATAAAACCAGGCGTGGAGTTACGGTAAGCCAAGAGAGTTTGAGCACCTAACATGCCTTTTCTCGTAGGGTTTATCCCCCAAGCAATCCAACTGGAACTCTCGATGTTGGTGTGACGATATGCAACTTCAAGCACTCCGGTTTCTGGAACATAACTGAAGTGTAGAAACGAATCTAACACCGGAAGGTCAATACAAGAACGGAAGTGTTTTCCGTTTTTAAAGATGTGAGAGTCACATCTAGCCTGAACTCCATCGGTTGTTGCTCTGGTGAAGTATGGAGCAAGCACGAACAGAAAACACAAAACCATAAATATGGTTCTTGAAGACAAAGACATGATGATGATTGCGTTTTTATTCGGAGATCGCACATGTAGATTAAATCTTCCTGAGTCAAGAGTCTAGTTTTGCTTTCGAAGAAAGATTTATGAATTCCTCGAGTTGCATGAGTTGTCTATTTATATAGCCTTATCGTACAATTCCAACTCCAACTGTAGTTGGGAATCGTTTTTTTTTTCTTAGGCCTTACCATAATTTCCATTATATTTTTTTAATTACCTTTTCATATTTGTGACCGACATATTGTCTAATTATTCTGCTAAGTTATGTAGTAGGAGTTTCCCCTGCGAAGGTGTCTAGAATATGAATAATAAAATTTAAAAAAAAAATCAAATTATGACAAAAATAATGAATATATTTTGCTTATGCATAAATTATGACAAATGGTTGTCTAGGGTTTAATGATACACTTTGCTTCGAATAGATAATTTTCTGGTTATAACTAGGGTTCTTCAAATAAGTTATGTTGGACGCAAATGTAATGCTTTGTGTAAGCTGAACATCTCAAGTCTTCCAATTCCTAATTGTCAAGGTATTACTATTAATGATCCATTTTTTGGACAAAACACTTGTCACCGCAACATGTCTCGTTGATAGGTATGAAAATATCGTCAAGATCAAATCTTCAGGTAACTCGCTGATACTACTTTTCATAGTTGAACAAACCTTCTTTGACATTGTCTCTGTTTAGGTCAAGAAATAATCTATATATGTTAAAACCCTAGTTAGAGATTTCTCTTTCGACTTGATGATGAAGTTTGTGGAATAACTAATAATTAATATAACAGTAATTTCTATATAGTTATTTAACCTGTTAGGAAAATAATCCTACTGTCATGTGGATATTCCAAAAAATGCCATTATATTTTTATACAAAAGACTTATACAAAAAAAAATGTTATAGTTGTAACAAGAAAATACTAACCCATTTAAATAGCAGTTAAAGTAGGACGTTTCAACTATATCTGTTTGTTATAATCTATAAAAGAAAATTGTTCTTACCTACAAAATCTTTTTGCTATGCATATATATATATATATGAGGTATCGGGTCATGTTTTGCATTCATCCACACAAATTTTTTGAGTAAAACATTAATAAAATCATTTTATGCTTTTAGTGTAGATTGGCAGCGGGTTAATGACGTCAAAGTTATTATTCGGTAAGCTTGATTAATGAAAATTTTGCAGATTTGGTATATTTGGTTGTAGCTTAATCTATTTATGAATTTCTCTATGGATGAGTTTGTTTTTAGACTTCTAAAACTGTTTTTTTTTAGGCTATAATGGGGCAAGGTGTTATTAAATATCTAGGACAAGGACTTTGTTGACAGTGCAGTACTACGGTTGGGAGAAGATAATTGTAACACGCGTGAACGGAATTTTAGAAATTCAGTGGTGGTGTCAAACGACTCTAATATTGGTGTCGATCGACACCTTATGTGGTCGGAATAACTGGTTCGATTTAATTCTCCGTTTTGTGTAGTCGGTTTAAGAAAACCCTAAACCTCGAGTTTATAAGGAAAAATTTGACTTCTCAGAGTCTTTTAGCCTCTTTTGACATGTTCTAAAGAGAAAAGAAGAGAGAGAATTCCAGTGAGTGTTCTGGTGAGTTTTCTTCCAAGAGAGTGTGGATCTAAGGTTAGGAACATGTGGGTAAGGTTGTTGTGGTGCTAGCTTCGTCGTTTGGGTTTAGATATCTCTGTTTTGCAAAGGTGAATGCATGACCATGGCTTAACTAAGGTAAGATCTCTGTTTCTGTGACTTTGTGTGTTGTGTGATTTTTTTTTGGAGGTTTCTGTGTTTTTCGTGGCTCTTGTGGCTTGGATTCACTTCTAGGAATGCCTTGGATGTGTGTGAGGTGTTTGGATGCGGAATTCGGAGCTTATGATCGAAGAGAATCGATGCTGGTCGACACTAATGCAAGGACGGCTCGAGGGCTTTGTCGAGTGGTTGTAGACACCATGTGGAGGTGTCGGTCAACACTGCTAGGGTTTTTGGAGATGTCGAGCAGGTGTCGGTCGACACCACCCTCAACATGCGGCTGATGTTGTGGCTTCCTTGTGTATTGTCAGGTTTGTTTATTGTTTCTTGATTGTGGCTTGTGGAGATCTTATTGCTTGAGTGTATAGCCCAATAGATGGGAGGATTGCCTCAATACGTATTTCATGGAATACTTATGCATCTCTTTTTGTGTTGCAGTGCAGGTAAAGGCAAAGTGTGATCGTGGAATCGAGTCGATGAAGAGGAAGATGTTCTTGAGACTCGATTGTTTGTTTTATGTTTCTGTTAGGTGTCTATAAGGGAACAATTGTGTCTAGAACAGATGTTAGGTTGCTGGTTCTATGACATTGTTTTATGCTTTTAGAAGTGTTGGATCTTTGGATTTGTCTGATTCGTTTATTGGTTTGATGATTCTTGGTTATCCGCTGGTTGTATTAAATGATGCTAGGTTGTCAGTGAGTATGAGATCACTAGATATTAGGTTATATATATAAAAAATAAATGAATCGAGTTGTTTCAATAATTAAGGGGGAGGTATTGGTTTAGGATTTAGAAAGAGTTTTAATGACTTTGTGTTTTTAAAAATCTTGCTGATTTTTTAAATCATAGAAAATTAGAAAGTAAAAATGAAGGATTCTATAAGAGATTGTTTAGGAAGTTATTTTAAATCTTGCTGATTTGTGTTTCCTAATCTTGTAAAATATTTCATAAAATCTTTCAAAATCTTTCTATTTGATGAAAGAGTTTTCATGACTTTTGTTATGAAGGAAATGTTATAAAATCCTAAACCAATAACACAAAATTTGAATTCATTAACAATCCATGATTCTTTTGTTTTAATTGAATAACATAAAACTTTTAATGACTTTATAAGACTCTTAATCCAATAACACTAGATTTATCAAGATTTTAGATAACTTTTTACAAATCCACAACCAATAACACCAAATTTTTAAAGAGTTTTAAAAAGTCTTGATTGAATAACAACATATTTTACATAACTTTTAAAATCATTCAAATTCTTTCTAAATCCTAAACCAATAACCCCCCCTAAGAGAGTTTTTGTTTTGTAGTTCAATGACATTGATGAACCATAAGTCCATATTTATCACTATGAATTATTATGTTTTAATATTTTTTTATGTGTTTGTAATGTTATTAGTTTAGAAGTTTGAAAAATGTACATATATTTTTTTATATTTTTCCGTTTGATTATCGAATTTGATCAGTAGGCGTTTGATCGCATTTGTCTGAATGAAAATTTCAAATAGAAGATTGCAAAATTATCTAAATGAAATATAAATGTTAAAAACCAGATTCTTCTATATATAATTTGTTTAAAAAATGCATAAATGTACAATATTTAATATCAAACCACATGAAAAGTGATGGTATAATAATATGAATAAATTAAGGTGCATTTTAAATCATTAACTAGAATTGATTAGGATTCTTTTAAGTTTATAATGATTTAATTTTAATATATATAATTAATTTGGATACTATATAAATTTAGAAAGAGTTTTTTAATCAGTAATAAATATTTCACATTATATCCTATGATCCTATGATTATTATTTTCACATTTTTTCAAAGCACACCAAAACATTTGAATTTAAATATCTCCTTAGCCACATGATTGTAAAACCTTTTTCATCTAGAACTCCAATCTTGATAGTTTTTTTTTCTTTGCACTTACAAATTTAAAATTATGTGTCTTTTTAGTTATTTTTTATATTATTTTCTATAAACAACCAAAACAAGATATATATTACAAAATCCAAATTTTTGTAGTTTTTATCATTCACTGTAATTACGAGTTATTGGCTTTTAAGCCAAAAGAAAACTAGAAAACAAGCAATTCCAAACTAAACCGAGTCATTAAGATATGAGCCTACTTTGTGAAATAAATATCTTCTAATGAATAACCTGAAAATCGAATTTAAAATGAATCCAGTCCAAAACTTATATGAGAAATTAGTTTTACTTTTTATATCATATACAATGTTACAAAATAATTACTTTTAAAAGATAAAAAATACCATATAAATTTAACAAAACATTTCCCTTCAGATTACTAGTTAGTATCAAATATAATTCCTTACCAGATTTCATAATTTAGAAGATCTGGATGGAGAGGATTTACTTTTCAGCGTCAAGTTCTGTGGGAAGATCAAAGCTTTATAACTTCTCCAAAGAAGATATAAGATCGATTAGTAAGGCCCTAACCCTAACCGATCTGATTAGGTCTCCATACTGATTAATGTCCATCCCTCTTTGTGTAACATCTGTGAACCAAATTTGATCTTTGGGGATGGGTGTTGATCGACACCAACAATTCTGATTCGACCGGTTTGTTTTAATTTATCGTTTGGTGCGGTTTGGTTTAATTGAAACCTTAAAGACCGACTTATTTAAGGAAGAACTGGACCTAGGTCGTGGGAGGGGGTTGTTTTGCCGTTTTAGAGAGAAAAGAGAGAGATATTGAGAGTTTGATCCTAAGAGTAAAAGGGTTTTGAGGAGGGTTAAGAGGAGGAGAGGGATCTGTTTTGGTGGTTCTAGAGGAGAGAAGGAGAGAGAGTTGTGGTGCTCTCACTTGGAAGGAAGGAGAAAGGAGATCAATCTTCTTCATGTGTAAGGAGAAGGATTTGAGCTTGGTAGTGGATTGGGAGAGACAAGTAGGCTTTCTCATGGCTGTTATCCAGATAAGTTGTGTTGTTTTAGTATTAGATTGAGTAGAGAATCGATGAGTGTAGCGGATTAGGGATTTGCGGCGAGAAGGAGCTTGAAGGAAGGCTTGATCGTGATTTCTGGGTTGGTGTCTTTCGACACTATTGTGGCGTCGGTCGACACCAACACCTGAGGATGAACATCGCAAACTGGTCCGAGATATCTACTTCGGGGCAACGTTTGGAGGATGAAACGGAAACCTATTTGGTTGAATTTTGATGGACAGCTTTGTGACGCTATAGGCTTCATATCCAACGGTGGGTTTGTGAAAATAACGGTTGGTTTGTGATTTAATCAAGTGTTTGTATTGTGGTCTGGGATAGACGGTTTTGTGGTAAAGTTGGAGTGTCGAGTGACACCAAGGTGATGTCAGTCTACACCAGCATGTTGTTGTGTGTTTGGGTCATATGAAGACAGCTGGAGTTAGGTTTGAATGAGGAGAGAATGGAAGTGATTTCGTGGGCCTCTGGCTCACTAGAAGAGTTGATAGTGAATTGAAGTATTTGTGGGAAAGTGTTGTCTGTGGCTGGACGGAATCATATATTCCAGCCCACCTCTCTTGTTACTCGATCGCTAGGGGTGTTTGGTTGTGCGACTCAGTAACTAGATGAGGTGGAGTTTAGTGTGTTTGTGGGAGTTTTTGTAAGGAGTGATTTCTACGCCGGTTGTCTTTTCGGAATTATGGGGTTCCAATAAGATCGTTTTCCGTGGATCCTGTGTGAGGATTGGAAATTCGGATGCGGTCGTTTCACTTTGTGTATTGGAGAACTGCATAGTTGGGCTGAGTAATTCAGGCAAGTTAATATTTTTTCTTCTTGCAATCTCAATATAACCAAACGATACTATAAATAACTAAACTAGAAATACTATAACTAATCACAATTAGCGAACAAAAAATAAACAATTAAGCGAAAAGAAATTATAAAAAGGCAAAAACGTATATTGATCTCACATATTCCTAACTAAATAAAAATCAAATGGAAATACTGGATACCCGCTACGATCATATAAGCTAGTAACGTTGAGAAATAATTTCATAGTAATTATAATTCTATTAATTGTAATTATTTTTCATTTTACGATTAGTAATTTGTAATATTATTATTTTATATACACTTTCAAATAAAATATAGCAATCCTTTAATTTTAAAATTATAATAATTTATCAAACAATTTTCTTTAATTTATATATTTTCAAAAAAAAATACAGCCCTTTTATGTTTAGGACTTAGTTATATCTAAACAAGCTTAATCTAAACTAGAAATAAAATATCAATTTCAAACTGAAGGTTCTTTAAATTATAAATATAGATCTGAGTAAAACATAAATCCAAATGGAAGTAAAATATATATACTAAAACCATCAATAAGAAATTAGATTTTAATTTGGATAGCAATAATTATAAACCAAAAATCTGAGAAAAACTGAAATATAAAAGAGAAATTATTATAAATACCCTTTGTAGATAAAACTTTTCAAAAATATCTATTTTTAAGCTATTTTCAATTTGTCTCCTTTTATTTTTAATGACCATTTTACTCCTACTTGAAAAATATTAAAGTCAACAAAATGAAAATTTGAATTTTTCATGCAAAAAAAAGTTCTAGCTAAAACAATTCCAAAAAAATTTCCGCCCCCGCAAAAAATTACGACAAAAATTTTCCCGCTAAACTTTTTTTTACGCAAACCATGATCCTGAAATTTTAAAAATTTACAAGCATTTTTTAAAGGGTTTTTAAAAAAAAATGACAGGGGATTTTAAAAGATTTAAAAGGATTTGTAAGGTGATCAAAAGGATTTACTATGAGTTTTAAAGGGTTTTTAAAATGATTAAAAGGGTGTTTAAACGATTTATAAGTGGTTTAAAAGGTTTTACAAGGATTTACAAGAGTTTTAAAGGGTTTTAAAATGATTTACAATGATTTTAAGAGATTTACAATTGTTTTTAAAGGTTTTACAAGGTTTTTAAAAAGATTTTAAAGGATTAACAATGGATTTTTATAGATTTACAAGGATTTTTCAAGGAGTTGCGGAAAATTTTGTTAGAAACTTTTTTTGGTGGAAAAATATTGGCGGAAAATTTTTTGGCTGTAAATTTTACTTTTTCATAATGGACTCTCACTAAAAAAAATGGCAATTTAGTCATTTTATACATAAAAGAGAGTATATTTAAAAATGAGCAACAAGAAAATATATTTTTTCAAAAAAAAAATAGTTATAAAAGGTATTTTTTAGGGCTGGGTATTCGGGTAACCCGTTCGGGTTTGGCTATCATCCATTCGGGTTCGGGTAAACGGGTTTAGAAAAATAGAACCCATTGGATATTTTTAGATATGTGGGTTCGGTTCGGTTTGGGTACTATCGGGTTTGGGTCGGTTTGGGTTACAAATTTTGGAACCCGATTAGTACCTGTACTACCGGGTACCCGAAAAAATATATTTAAAATTAATTAAAATTACAGAAATTTAGTTAAATTTTGACTTATGTAACAAAATATTTTAGATATTTTGATTATTTTTGATATTTAGGTATAAAACTAAATGAAACATTCAAGATTATAATCATAATTTTGGGATAATTGTATTATATTAATGATAAATATTATAAATATGTTTATATGTTTGGGTTTATATGTACCCAAACGGGTATCGGGTATTACCTGACCCTAACCCGAACCCACATGTATTAGAAAATAGAATCCAATAGGGTTTTATAGGCAAACCCGTACCCAACCCGAACCCGGTTTCTCGGGTCGGGTTCCAGATTGGATATTCGGGTTCAGTTTTTATGTCCAGGCCTAGTATTTTTGTAAAAGCTCCAATATAAAATCAAAACTAGACAGTTTTTGTGAGTTTTTAATTTGGTGATGTAACACACGCGAACAATTTTTGGTAGGGGTGTTGATTGACACAGCTTGTGGTGTAGATCGACACCATTTGCGGATCGTTTAAACGGTTCGATTTTAATCTTCCGGTTCGCATGGTTGGTTTAGGAAAACTCGACGTCTTCCACTTCTTTTAGCCGCTTTTTTCACATTTCAGAGAGAGAGAAGAGAGAACAAAGTCTATGTGAGAGTTCCTGAGGTTTTGGTGGATTCTTTGTCTCTGTAGGGTGAGTTTCTTTGGAGATTGTGGATCAAAGGCTATGAACGTGGTGGAAAGGTTGTTGTGGTGCTAGTTTCGTCGTTTGGGGTACAGATCTCATTGTTTTGATAAATGTGAGTGCATGACCATGACTTATCTAAGCTAAAATCTATGTTTCTGTGATTTGTGTGATGTGTTTTTGTTTCCTTGTGAGTTCTGTGTTTTTTCATGACTCCTGAGGCTTAGATCTGTTCTTGGGATCGTGGGAGACAAATGAGAGTAGCTTGGAGGCGAGATTCGGAGTTTCTGATCGTGAAGAGGCGATGCTCGACATGAGTGTCGATCGACGCCAGTTTTGTGTCGGTCGACACTGATGCGAGAACGGCGCGTTTGACCTAGGAGCATCGATCGATGCAATGTGGAGGTGTCGGTCGATGCAATTAGGAATTTCTTGGAATGTCGAGTATGCGTCGATAATCGACACAAGGAGTGTGTCGGTCGACACAAGGTGTTCTGTGTCGGTCGACACACGTTGGGTGTCGGTCGATACACACCCTTCGCATGTGTCAGTGTCGGTCGAAACCAACCTTCAACAGCAGCTGATGACATGTTGCTTTGTGTATTATTGTCTGGTTTGTTCTATTGTTTATTGATTGTTGCATGAGAGATCTTATTGCTTGTGTGTATAGCCCATTAGATGGAAGGATTGTCTCATTAAGTATTTCTGGTAATACTTACGCCTCTCTTTTGTGTTGTGGCGCAGGTAAAGGCAAAGTGTGATCGTGGAATCAAGGCTATGAAGAGGAGGATGTTCTAGAGGCTCGGTTATTTGCTATGTGTCTGTGATAGGATGCTAGATTGGAATTTAGATGTCTAGAACGGTTGTAGGAATGTTGGTTCTTGACTTTGTTATGTTTTGGATTTGTTATTGGTATTGACTTCATGTTATTCTTTATTCGTTATTGGTTTATTGGAATGATTCATTTGTATCCGCAGTTTGTTATTGTTTGGGGTAAGTTTCTAGTAAGTATGATATCACTAGATATTAGGATGTATAAAAAAAACGGGTCAGATTGGTTCATACGAGAAGTATGGAATGAACTTGAACCGAACCTACAGATTCCGGAATGACCTTAAATGGAACTAAAGAAATAAAAAATCAGAACAAAGTCCTATACAACACCTAAGTAAATTTGTGCATACATGTAATTTAGTTATTCATATCCTTAAAATATTTGTTTGTTTTTCTAATAAACCATATATTGAGATTTATCAGAGTTTAGTAATAATTTAATTTATTATGAACGACGTCAAATATATATAACTGATTGAGGTATATGTTTACAAAATTGAGTATGATTTACTTGTTTGTTTAAAATTTTTGAATTATGTTTACTTTGCTAGCTTTTCATGTAGTATTTCACGTTGACAGACCCAATATGGTTGCACTTCCTTATGTGAAAGGGTTTAAAAAGAAAGGTATTCTTTTGGGTATAGTATGGCAATTTAAGTCGATCGCAAGTAGGAACATTAATACTCTCATATAGATGGAAATACATGATCACTCCGATAGATGTTTGCTTTCATAATAAGAAAATATATGTATCAATTAACGAAAACAAGAAGAAAAGAGATCATTATGTCGTCAAGACGTAGCCAACAAGCCATGAATCCATGACCACTGACCTAATTAATATGTCGGATCAAACGCTAATTACCATGGCAGACTCTAGAGAAGTTGATAATGATCTCTCATTCGTTCTTCTTCTCCGTCTCTTTCTCATGCAAATCAGCAGACAAAAACAACCAATCTACTCTGTATGGAGCATCATTATCGTCATCCTTCGACTTCAGTAAGACGTTAACCACGCTACTTAGTTCACTGTCATTATTCAGCTCTAGGTATGACGAAACCTCCTCCCCGTCTTCGTCTTCATCAATGAAGAAGATTGCATCAAACCATCAGTAGAAGGTACTGATCGCAAAGACTTGAATGCCTTCTTATAATGATTTGAACAATGCTCGGAGGTCAAGGCGAGTCCAATCTGAGACTCATGAGTCGTCATGTTCCTCTACCAATTGTTGATTCAGGGATGAACGGATGAGACGAGAGACTCTGAAGCTAATAAGCTCTTGTTAATTTTGGCTTTGGTGGTGTAGTATATATAGAATAGAGCGACATGGGTTTCACTTTCGTATATGAAATATTTGCATTCTAACACACTTTTCTATAAAAAATTACATTCTAACACATTTTTGGACCACCACACACTTTTCTTATAATATTTTACTTTCTTACCCTTTAATTCTCTCTCCAAACACATTACTTCCCAACAATATATCCTTCTTTTTTTTTTTTTTTACTCTATTTCAATTCCTTTATAATCTACAAAATCAAATCTATATGCTTATATGTTTATGATTTATAATCTACAAAATCAAATCTATATGCTTATATGTTTATGATTATTTAGTTTCATGTTCAATATATATAATATCATCCATCAAATCTTTTTCATTTGTTATTGACCATCAGTTTTATGTTTTCTAGTAAAAATTATTCAGATTTGGCTACATTTGTTACAATTGTTATGAAATTGAATTTATGATTATGGTTTATGATCTAAAATTTAGGATTTAGGGTTTAGAGCTTAGAGGTGTAGGGTTTAGAGTTTAGTATAGGATATAATGAACGGTTTCATGCTTAGGTTTTTAGGAGATATGATGAGGTTAAAATTGTTTGATAGTTAACAATGACTACTTCACCAACACAAATAGTTTTTAGTGGACGTGTATAACTTAGCGTCCATGTGGACTTGATTTTATGGACATGAAAGATTAAAATCGTTTGATAGATTACCATGACTACTTTACTAAACCACAAATTGTTTAATTAATTAGGTATTCATATGTTTTTTTCTTTGGTCATCCAAAAATAAGTATCCATCTATGCATGTTAACCATCCACATAATAGCGAACAACATCAATGAATTTAGAAATTTATAAAGAATGTAATGCAAGAAGTCAAAAATTTGGTCTAAATTAAGGTTCAGGGTGTACAGGTTGGGGTAGGTCAATTTCACGTTTTATAGTAAAGGATCTTCATATTTCACTACATTTGTTAAAATTTCTATGAAATTAAATTTATGATTATGGTTTATGATCTAAGGTTAAGGTCTAAAGTTTAGGATTTAGGCTTTAGGGTTTAGGGTTTAGGCTTTAGGCTTTAGGGTATAGGGTTTAGGATTTAGGGTTTCGAGGTTTAGGGTTTAGGATATAATATAATGAACGGTCTCATGCTTAGTTTTTTAGGGGATATGATGAGGTTAAAATTGTTTGATAGTTAACAACGATTGTTTCACCAAAACACAAGTAGTTTTTAGTGGACGTGTATAACTCATCATCCATGTGGATTTGATTTTAAGTATCCACATAAGTATCCACAAATAAGACATTAGTATCCACAAATACGTATCACATAATAAGACTTTTTTAGCATCTGCATTACAATTAACAAATATTCAACTATAATTGGATAATATATATATATATATATAAGGTCACTGTCTCGTGGATATCATGTGGTTAATTTACGTATAAACTAACCATATGGTTCGTATTTTGTGGACACCATATGGTTGTAGTCTCGTGGACAACCTGATATAAGATTAGAATCACTCCAACTTAAGATCATACAAGGATCAAGTGATTCCAAGCTTATCTTGCGGAAGGTGGAATTCACGAGCTGGCTCTGAAGCACTCTCTCGTGAATCAAGGGGTGGTACGATGGATAGATGGGTGATTGACTCGCTCAATCGGTGGGATAATCGACTCGCTCGATCAATGAACGAATGAAGGATGTTGAATCACTCAACAAACTTAATCCGCAGGATTCTGAAGCACTAAGTGAATCACTCACAAAGAACTAAAGAACAAAGCAATACAAAGACTCAAACTTTGTAAAGAAGAAAACGTTTCTATTACTTTAAAATGATCAAGGGTCATTTACAAATGAACGAAATAATGAGCATATATAGGCTCACCTACACGTTCTAGTGTTCTAAAACAAGAAACAAATAACAACAATTAATAAAAATATGGAGTTGGACTATTAAGTGTAGAATCGGTCCAAATAAGGCAAGTGAGGTGTGCCTTGTATCTCGTTAACTTGGGGAGGAAGTGGTGACGTCTTGGAAGCTTCTTGGATACTTGTGGAAACTTGAATATGCACAAGAATATAATAGGAAGTAGTCGTTGTGCATTGATGACAATCGGGTCCGAAAAAGGCAAGTAATAAGATTGAATCCGCCTGATCCATTGGCTATTATTGCTTGTGAATATCCTCCAAATATTCTCTGGTGGCTGTAGAGGTACTCCTGATTTCCATATGTAGCTTTGGGATACGTCCAAGTGAAGGTAAATGAAAGTTTCTTTATCTGGCTTCAAGTAGATCAATGGACATGATTCAAAGGATGGTTTGGACTTGGGTCTCCACTTGAGTTGTTCTCCATGGACTGGGGACTTGTGGTGAATCAAATAGGTGTGTGGGCTTCCTCTAGGGCTTTGTCTTCAAGAACCATATTTATGGTTTTGTATTTTCTGTTCGTGCTCGCTCCATACTTCACCAGAGCAACAACCGATGGAGTTCAGGCTAGATGTGACTCTCACATCTTTAAAAACGGAAAACACTTCCGTTCTTGTATTGACCTTCCGGTGTTAGATTCGTTTCTACACTTCAGTTATGTTCCAGAAACCGGAGTGCTTGAAGTTGCATATCGTCACACCAACATCGAGAGTTCCAGTTGGATTGCTTGGGGGATAAACCCTACGAGAAAAGGCATGTTAGGTGCTCAAACTCTCTTGGCTTACCGTAACTCCACGTCTGGTTTTATGCGTGCTTATACTTCCTCAATCAAGGACTATTCGACTATGCTTCAAGAAGGTCCTCTCAGCTTCCGTGTTACACAACTAGCCGCTGAATTTCTTGATGGAGAGATGACTATATTCGCCACTATGGCGTTGCCTTCTAACACAACCGTAGTTAATCATCTATGGCAAGACGGTCCACTGAAGGAAGGTGATAGACTTGGGATGCACGCCATGAGTGGAAATCATCTCAAATCCATGGCTACTTTGGATTTGCTGTCCGGACGAGTCACAGCCACAAAAACAGTGAATGGAAACATGATTCTTGTCAAAAGAGTCCATGGACTGGTCAACGCGGTCTGTTGGGGGATTTTTATGCCCATTGGAGCAATGGCTGCAAGGTACATGAGAACCTACAAAGGACTCGATCCCATGTGGTTTTACGTTCACATCTTTTTCCAAACTACAGGTTATGTCGTCGGTTTATTGGGAGGATTAGGAACTGCAATCTATATGGCCAAGCACACTGGAATGAGATCTACGCCACATACAGTGATAGGGATACTTCTGTTTGTTCTAGGATTTCTTCAGATACTTGCGCTCAAAGTAAGACCGGACAAGGATCATAAATATAGGAAATACTGGAATTGGTATCATCACACTATGGGGTATATAGTGATTATTTTAAGCATCTATAACATCTACAAGGGATTAGCCATCTTGCAACCTGGAAGCTCATGGAAGATTGCCTACAGTACCATCATTGGTGTCATTGGATTGTTTGCGGTCGTGATGGAGATTCTGCAATTTAAAACTAGATGGGGTGATTTGTGGTGCAAGAAATCCGAAGACCTAGAAGCTGATCAAAGTGCTTCCATTGATGTCTAGTCATGTAGGTTGTCCTAGTTATAAGCATTCGTGTATTTTGTCCTTACATTGCTAAGACTAGCTAGTTTGTCATTCTTTATTTTACGTGTACGAACTATCAAACAGTAGTTTTTGAACTGAATAATCCAATTAGAATTGTTCGACAATCGGATGATTTTACATTGCTAAGAATAGTTGTGTCATTGTTTTCGAATTACGTCTGAATAAAAAGTTTTCAACATAAAATTTATATAGCGAAGAAAATTAAAGGATTTTCCATAGACCAAACTGAGCTAGCATATAAAGATGGATTTATGTCAAGCCCAATAAAACTAGTTTAACGACTTTGGTCGAAGAGAAAAAAAGAATTAAGACTTGAGAATCACGTACGTACGTACGTAGATCAGTTTTATAATGTCGGAGGCATTACCAAGTATTTTTATTTTTCAAATTCTGAGAGACTTTGTTAGAAATCATGTGTAGGAGAGACACTAATCAGAATTCAGAAGAATGGGTCTTGATTTTGTAGTTTCTAAAAGAAAGACTTCCAGGTTGTGTTTATAGTTTTGTTTGTTTGTGATTCTCACAGTGTATTATGGCTAGCTTGTTTTCATTATTTTTTTTTGTTTTTATGGGAATGTAAATATTCATATAAATGAAAGGTTTGAGGTTTTACAAAAAAAGTTTCACCTAATAGATTGTAATTAACCTTTGCCAAAAAAAGAATTAAAAACAAGGGAAAAGAAGTTGAATATGTCAGTCAAAACTGACTAGGTACGTACGTACGTAATTCTCAAGTCTATAATCTTTTTTTGAAGTTGTAATTAGTAATGCTTTGGTAAAATAGCTATCTGGATAAGATAACTAGTAATGCTTTTTTTCCCTTGTTTCTAATTCTTTTTTTTTGGCAAGGTTAACTAGTAGAGCCATTAGATTCCTGAATTGCCTCCGGTTTCGTCTGGCGGTGATGATATTCCTCAGTTCCTTCTCAATGGCTATGAATAACTGCTGCCTGCTGGTGTGGCGTAGAATTCTGGTTATGAAAGATGTTGTTCCTAAGCTCCCAGAGGTAATACACCACATCTTGTGAATTTGTATATTCATTTCCGGTCTTTTTCGCAAAACTAATTTACATATGTTTATTATTTTCATACTTCTGTTAACTAATTTCCACAAATCTAGTTCTACCGCAATTAATATTCGGAAGCCGTTTTGTTTTCGGGGATTACGCTTTTGTAACTTAGGGATTTTGCAACGCGATATTGAGATTAAATAGAACTCAAGAAAAAAAATGTTAGGAGTAGAAATTCCGATACAAGAGACCTAAGTAAAATAGTAAAAAAAGTAATTGGGTCGGCTCAAAACATGCAAACACAAACTACTACTGATAAGCTCAGTACTTAACTGGTGCAAGAACATCGAGCTGAGCTCCAAGCTTCTCTTCGGCAACCTTCTCAGCTTTGACTCTAAGTTTGTTAAGTTGCTTCTTTCGCTCGTAAACAGCTTGAGACCTCTCCTTCCTCTTCGTCTCCAGCTCCTGTTTATCAGAGATATCAAAACACCATTAATTACACACAAAACCTCAAAGCTAAACATTTTTCCTTCTTTCTACTTGAACCAGACTAGACAATCCTTCTTTCTACTTGAACAAGACTAGACACATTCTAGCAGCTAAATAACTTTCTTTCCATCATTACAAAACCTCACATCAACCAGTACAAGCGATCAAAGTGATCAAGGAGCAATCGAGACAAGAAGGCTAAAGAACTTCTATCTACCACTTCTTTATGAACAAGAACTAGACGCATTTTCTTTCTTTCTTTCTCTCATTACAACAAGCGATAAAAGTGGTTCAAGAGCAATAGAGACGAGAATCTATTGATCTTTTTCTCTATCTAATCACTTATTTCTCTGAACAAAGCTAGAAACGCACATTCCAGTAGATAAAATATCTTACTTTTCATCATTACGAATGCTCAAATAAACTAGTGGCCATTCGAAGTGGGTTAAGAAGCAATGGGGAAAAGAAGACAACAACAGTACACCACATACCTTGATGGTGTCGTAATGGTTCCACCCAACTTCAGAAGAAAGACGACCCAAAAGACAGTACTTGTGACCAGCTTGAAGCCTCAAGACCCTGAAGACAAAAAAAAAAAGAACAATGATTATAAATGCCACAAGTAATAATAACTTTAAGAAACCGAAAGAGGAAAACCAAAAGGTAAGGTTAAAAGGAACAAACTTGAGAGCATCAGGGATGACCATCCTCTTGACCTTGTCATATGGAGTAGGAACACCTTCAAATACCTTCAAACGTGCAAGTGCAGCAGCTCCACGCTTCGTTTTGTGTGGAATCATACTACAAAACCACATAACACATAACAACAACCATGAATCACTCAGCTATAAATCATCATTTCAACTGCATTGATATAGAATCACAAAATTCAATTGATTTCTAAACAAGTATGGCAAAGAGACTGTGATTTCGAAATCTAATAGGAGAGAGAGAGAGAGAGAGAGAGAGAGATTGGTTTACAAACCCGCGAACGGTACGCCAGAAGATTTTGGAAGGAGCACGGAAGTGAATAGGACCATGGGAAGGTTTAGTGTTCATACGTTTGCGAAGAAACCTCATGTACTTCATTTTCTGGCGAACGAGTCCACCGGAGAGACAAATCTCTTCGCACCGGACAATGACGACCTTCTGTCCATTGAGAAGCTCTTTGGCCGTGATCGAAGCCAAACGGCCGAGCATGTGGTGGCGTGCGTCGACGACAACGCGCTTCGCACATATCCCTGATCCTGACACCATTTTCGCCTGTGTTGTTGAGAGCTTGAGCGGCTGGGTGAGTACACTCAGGAAATTATATTCGAAGAGTTTTTTTCTAACTAGGGTTCTTGGGGGTATTTTCGTCATTTACCTAAGTTGTTCATTTTTGAAAATGGGCCTTATCAAATAGATGTTGTTTAGCCCAGTGTATAAAGGCCCGTATTCATGATCCATCGTTTAGGGAAATTTTTGTTTAAAAAAATGTTACCACAAATGGTTGGTCATCTGATGATTTTTATAGATATGAATTGCTTCAAACTATGTAACCAAAATGTTCATAAACTCTCTTTTTTTTTTCTTTTTCATAAACTTGTTACATGTACTTACAAGTTAATACATGAAGAACAAGTTTCATTACAAGAATCTCAAGCGGAGGCAAGAATGTCGAGAGCAACTTCCTTGAGAGACGGCATGGATTCTTGTTGATGAACACATATGTATTTGTTCCTTGTTCTCCTCAGTACTTGCCATGGACCTGGATAACATCTAACCGATTCGAAACACAAAACGGGTTCAGCTAAAGATCAAGAAACATGAGAAGATTAATTTGCAGGGTTTTTTTAAACAGACACCTGAAAAGAACACCTCCTTTCTGTCCCTTGAAGTTGTGGATGTAGTACACTGTTTCCATCTTTGGAAGAAGTGTTTGGGTAAGTGCAGCCAGTTTCGGGTAAAAGAACTTTGGATAGTCTTTTGTTTTGTCATTTTTTTTTTAAGGAAAACAAGAGTCTATCTCTACTTTGTTTCATTGATGAGAGGAAAAAAAAAGGATACATCCCGATCTTATGCGGTCGAGTTCTCCATTGAAGATGATTAGTTTTCGGTCAGTGTTCACAACAGCTTCCTTGTAGAGCTCTTCCACTACAAGCATCTCTGAGTGGCAAACAAAGGAATGAGTAAGAATGTGGATATGGTGAACAGGATGATGACGTGGGGTTTTCAGGAAGTTACCATTGACATTAAAATATGGGTATCCAACAAGGAACAGTTCGTCTTCTGACTTCACTCGATCCACCATTTTTACTCTCTCAAAGAAACCAAAGTCCTCAAAAAGAGAGGGTTTTGTTAGATAGTCCAACTTAAAGTAAGTTCCTCCAAAGACAGTCTTTTGAGCAAATTTGACTTCGTTTGCTTCCGGGAAGAACTGAAGTCAAATCATGTCAAGCAAGCTATTTTAAAAAAGACTTTGATAGACGTTAAAGCTATCATTATTTGGATATAACAAAAACAAGTAGATTACATACAATTCTAGTGGTTCGAGCCTTCTCAGGAGGTAATAGGCGGNTGGATAACAAAAAAAAGTGTATTACATACAATTCTAGTGGTTCGAGCCTTCTCAGGAGGTAATAGGCGGTCACAAAACTCGCGTATCATATTTATACTTTCTGTCATTTCTGTAGCTCCTTCACCATCACCTAACACACACAATTGAAACAGAACATTAAACAATGTTGCTAAGATAACAAAAGCCAAAAAAAGAAAGTCTTCACTGAATTAAATTACATAAGGTGAAAAAGGATTATAACCTGGCACAGATGCTAGACCAGATGTTGGGAACTCAATTTCCTGTAAAAGGGTTCCCTTGGATCACGACAAATAACTGTGTTTCGTAGCCTAGATCGATTTTAAAACAACCATTGCAAAACTCACCATTAACTGTTTATCATCCTTCATAGCCAATTCAACTGCTTCTTTAGCCTATATTTTTCAAGCAAAATCATCACCCAATCTCAGTTTTGCTTTACTACCAATGTTGCATAAGAAACCTGAAATCTATAATCCTCTCTACCACAACACTAATGACTTCAGAAGGGAAACTCATACAATGAAGTTAAACATCAGTTTAAAGTAGTAATACATAAAACTCAATATTGCTCTAATGACTTCAGAAGGGAAACTATACAATGAAGTTGACATCAATCTATACTGATACATAACTCAATACTGAAGTTAAACATCAGTTTAAAGTAGTAATACATAAAACTCAATATTGCTCTAATGACTTCAGAAGGGAAACTATAAAATGAAGTTGAACATCAGTCTCTAGTGATACAAAACTCAATATTGCTAGTTGGTTTAAGACCCGCAAAGAGATTAAAAAAACCACAAAATCACACAATGAAAAGCTTACTTGGTTAATGAGCTCAACGTAATCACGAGGAAAGGATACATTCTCCACAGATGTGTTATACCCTCCAGAAACAGAACAAACTCTAAACTTGAGATTCCTATCCGTCTTGGTGGCATCATTGTTCTTCCAATTTAGACTACACGAAACATTCTACAAAACGCAAAGGGGAAACACAGTCAACTGATTTTAAAAAAAAAGAACACATCATGGTGAATGGGTCAATTCTGTTGCTGTAAAACCAAGAAATGCATGATTATAACTACAGATACAACAATTATCAAAAAAACATAAAACTTCACTGGTTTAGATAATTATTACAAGTCTAAACAATCTAGAGACCGAAACGAAGCAAATGGACCATTATAATCAAAGGCTCAAAGCTAATTAGGATTTTATGGGACTAAAGATAGCCTAAACAGAGAACCGGAGAGAGGTAAGTAGTTGAAGACTGATTCAATCAATACTGATTAGTGA
>NC_025695.1:37114983-37119273 GCF_000633955.1 Camelina sativa
TCAAAGCAGTCTTTCAGAACAGATTCAAAGGTGATGGAGAGAACTTGTGCAAGCACAGATTAGCTCAGTTTTTTTTAATCATTTTCTCTTACCTGTTGCTGCTTTTGTTAAGTGAGTGCAAAGACAAGACTTTGAGATTAGTGTGTGAATGAGTGAGTGATATTCTCAATTATTGAGTTCAAGACCTTGTAAATGGATTTGATGATACCGATATAAGACAACAAAGATAGATGACTTAAAATCAAAGGTCTCTCAGTTGATTGCGAAAGAGAATATAATGATGTCTTACAAGACAGACAGAGATAGATAGACAAAGGAGTTTTAACCAGAAGGAAGTAATCACTTATGCCACAACTCAAATTCTTCAAGAAGAAGGAGTCTTGGTCTTGGTGTAATACCGAATGCCAAAAGCCAAGCCTAAGATAAGAAGAGGAACAAGGAACTGAAGGAGCTTAATGAAAAAATCGGAGCTCTTATCCTGAGTAGCCTCAGCATTCTTGGAAGTAGGAGCAACAAACTTAGCTTTAACAGGGACAGTAGCTGTGTCAATATCACCCACATAGTACTCATCTAGCATAGCTTTTGCAGTAGAACTGTGTCCGACATCCTCAAAATCATCGGTTGCGTCTTTCCCTGGGAAATACCAACAACAACACATTCTTGTAAAACACAAAAAACTATCTATCAGGCTATGAGCAAAAAAACACGCAAGATCTGTAATGTATTCTTACCTGTAGAAGTCAAGATAACCTCATCACCACCAGGATGATCATCCAAGAACTTTGTCACATCATAAACCTATACAACCATCAAAAAAAACGAAACACACCCAAAAAAAAAAAAAAAAAAAAAATGTAAACTTTGTCATCATAGTCCATAATTCAACACAATCAGAGACATAAATCAAATGGGGTTTTTTTTTCTTATCAACAGATACAAGATCAAACAGAGACATGAAAGTGACCTACTTAAGCAGCGCTAACTATCACAAATTCAAATACGAATCTCGCAAAATAAGATAAGATCTAGTGATCTAAACCCAAAATTGTTTAACATATAGTATTAAAATCCAAGTTTACATATTTTTCAGAATCTCGGATCCAACGAACAAAAAGATGCAAAATCATCGGATCAGAACAAGGATGGAGTAGAAGAAGGAAGAGACCTTGCCGTCGATGACGATCCAACAGTCTTTGGAGCTACTGTGCTCAGAAACCTCCGACAAGGTGAAAACTTTGCCGTCCCCGCCCATTCTCCGATGATATGAAGAAGGTTCACAGAGAGGTGAATGATTTTTTTTTTTTTTTTTTTTTAATTTTGGAATCTGATTATGGGATCTTTCTTCTTTCACCAACCGTCTCTAAAGGTAAAAGTGTTGTGATCTCATCTTAGATGGGGTCGCCAATAAATCAAATCAATGGACATTAATTAGCACTTAATAAAAATAATCCGTTTTCCGCGTGTCATATATAAAAATTGTTACTTGTTAGTAGTATTTTAACTAACGTGAATGCTAAAAAAATTAGTATGTTCCTACTTCCTACCAAAAAAATAAAAATAATAGTATGTTATTTATATGATAGTTTAATTTCTAGAATTTTCTTTTAAAGAAAATTAAAAAAAAATAATGATAAATACATGAAATGATCACCTTAAAAGTGAAAACGATTAATATATTATGGTAAGGGATGATTAACTGAAGGGAAACTATAGATTCATTTCTAGAATTTTGCTGATGTTTGGAACACTCCAAGAGTTAAATACGAAGTGAAATAACTATATATTCAACATATTTTGATAAGGTATGATTGATGGATCGGAAGGTGAAAATCCGTCAAGAAAAATCTCGAGTTAGATCTCAAATTGACGGGTTAGTGTGAGTAAATAAAAATCAACAGAGTTCCAACCCGTCAACAGAGTATATACAACAACAAAAAAGAACTCTGTTGATCTTTTATCAAATGCGGTAAATAAAAATGAGATCAACATAGTTCTTTTTTGTTGTTGTATATACTCTATCTGACTTTCATTGATGTATCTTTCTTTGGTAATAAGAGTGTGCTGTGCTTGATGGAGGTAGACTATGGAAAGGTGAGCCCAAAATTAAGCTTCTATGATCCATTTCGGTGCAAGTTGTCAAAACGGTACTGTCCACGTGATATGGTTGGAATTACATGTAATGGCAGCAGAAAATTACTATACTGTATATATAATATATACGCCCCATCAACAACTTGTAACATGTGATGTTTAATGCTTAATAACGAGGGGGTGGGACATTTGAACCTAACAAACCAACCAACCTAGCCCAAACCGATTAAACATAAATCCATGCATAAACCCATATCAATAACCAAAATAAATCTACTTGTGTTTAATGGAGTGTGAAAAAATATATTATGGATTGAAGCATATTACCATTGTACCTAACATAGTCTTTACACATTTGTTATTTGTAAAACCAAATTGTAAAGGGTCGAAATTCGTGATGCTTTTGTCAAATAAAACCTGTTATTCTGCGGGTTGAAATTCATATACTTTTTGGTTAACAAAAAAATTCATATACTTTCAATGCATGCTTTGGTGGCTCACATTGCGAGGCGCCGAGGCCTATGGGTAGTGTTCAACGAGAGAAGAAGAAAACTAAACATAACAAACTAATAAAGACATTGGTTTTGAAGGATGAAGCCACAAGTTAGAGAAGAAGAAACGAAAAGACAAAATGGCTTTCGTAATCAGTGCTCCTCCTTTTTGGCTTTTATCAACCAAATAGTTAAAAGAGTCAAACAAAACATTGAACAAGCTGAATTCAGATACCCCAAGTGGTGCCATTGGTCACAGAGGTGATGATATAAGCGAATCTATGTGTCCCAAAACATTATTTGTATAGTCAGCGAGCCCGTGATCAAACAAGAACCCGTGTACATATATGTATGTATGTATGTATAAATAATGTATGTATTGTAACGTTTCATGCATTCACTTTTTCACTTCAAGAGATTAAAGAAAACAAAGAACAATGATTGGTTTCTAGATAAGATGTCACAGTTTTCAATTTTTCATCCCATTGGTTTTGCCAGTTTCCAAGAGACGTTAAAAAGTCAAAACAACAGAGATATTCTCAATGAACACTGTAGCATATACATTTTTTTTTGGGTCAGTTTCTGTTTAAAACTCTCTTGTACTATAATTTGGACTTTGATCTTACATTACATTACACAATATTTAATGTGTACCTCAAATATTTACACACACATTCACGTGCGTCATAATTATGGTAAAGAGAAGAAAAGGGACCAATCTTGTGTAGTTGAACGAAAAGGATATGATTCAGATTTTGCACCTACCAAAATACACACGTGAACCTCCCAATTGGGTCTTACTTCTTCTGCATCTGAATCATTTTTTCTTCACTATATGCCAAGCTTTAACATTTTCACACACATCCCCATCAATCATCATTACATATAGTTTTGAATAAATATGAGAGAGAGAAAGAAAAAACACAAACATTTGAAAGAAAACAGATGAGAAAAACTCACTAGGCATCTGAGATTAGTAGTACAAATGGTGTAAGGTTTCAGGTCGGTCCCTAAGCTACTTTCAAACTTGTTCTCTAACCACATTATTACTTAAGATTACATGATTTTTCGATGTTTGGTTAGTCTGTTAATTCCATCACATTCTTACTTCACACCATATTTTTTGGAGCTGCTTCCTCTTCAACTTCATGGAATGACTTGTACCCATTCGTAGCGTCCGCTGAGGGGGACATCATTCACAATGTCGAAGTTGTACCTGAACATTTTCAAAAACACATGAGTGTTCATTCTCATCCTAATGACACACAACAAAATAAAAGAACAAGCTTACTTCTCAATGAATAGCCTCTGTTGCTGCTGCTCTGCAAAGGCAAAGAACTCCTCCAGTTCACTAGTGGTTGGTATCGTGCTATCCCGGTCCCTTGTGTACTCTTTGGTTGGTGTGCGCATCGACCTTGTGCTAGACCCTGGTGTAACCATGATCTCATGATCCCCAACAAAGTTACAAGGCGTGCTCTCCCTTGTGCTGCAGAAAAAAAGAATCAGACAAGTAACTTCAATAACATTATCACCACAAAAGACACACAATCGAATCAAGAGTTGAACCAAAGCTAAACATTCAGAAGATAAAAAAGAGGCTTGATTTAAGAAAACAACAAAAAAAGGTGGAGACTTTCTGAGTAATATGGTCCCATCAGATATTGCTACTGCAATAAATAACAAAGAGAAGGCAAAAAAAAAAAAAAAA
>NC_025695.1:37119598-37141159 GCF_000633955.1 Camelina sativa
TGTCAACTAGCGAGGGACAATAGCCCCAAAAAAAACAGAGTATCCTACAAAAGTATTCTCCAAGTATGCAAAAACCACTAGGCCCCATGAACATGACACCACAGTACTTGAATTACACTTATGAGGAAAGTCTCAATTCTCATATGATCTTACATATTAAAAGCTTCTGACCCTTTATACAACAACCCACTTTTTATAAAAAAACGAAAACCATGTTTTAAACAAAGAACTAAATCTCAGAATCATATCACTTCCAATGCCATTAGCCCATTAACAAAAGGTCTATTAACCAACCAAATGAAATGCAAAATAACAGGGTACAAAAATGTTATAAAGACGATAAATTGATAACCTCTGCAATGAGGTACAACGTTGGGACAGACAACAATAACTCTAAAATGTCTAACCAACCACCAAAAGAGACTCATACGGGTGAAGCAGTAATAGCAAATATCCAGTACATCACAAGAGAGTAACCAAAACCAAACCAATTAGGGTAACATAAAAGACCTATTTCTTTCCTTGTACTAAGCAAAACCATTGATTTTGAGGCAAACAACAAAAGCTTCAGAGAAACCTTTCACATTTGAGCAAAACTCCTATGTAAGACTTAAAAACTAAAATTGAGACAGAACACAACACACCAAATCGAATTGGTAAGAAGATAAAAATTAGGGCACCAAAAAAGAAAAAGAGAAGACGAACGAACCTGTGTCTAGATTCAAAATCGAGGCTGTTCTCTCCACAAGAGACTTGGGCACTCACGGAATTATCAAAAAATTCATCTCCATTACAGCTCTGAGCTACAGGAACCGAGTTAACCGAGTCAACGCGAGGCTCTTTGATTCCCGATTTATGAACTCTCGGTCTCGGAGGCTGTTGTCTCGGTTCAATCAGCGAAGAGGGTTTCTCGAGACGGCGGCTACGGAGCTGAAGGTAACAAGAAGAGTCGTCGGGTAGAGCTGAATCGGAGGCGGAGGAGTTGAGCCGCTTCAAAGCTAGGGTTTTGGCGGCCCTGGTGCGAACACCCATAGATGTAGGCTCGGTGACCTCCATGACGCCAATTTTGCCGGTAGTTTTGGATTTTTTCATGTATTTCCCCATTTTTGGAGTGGGAAAGCTTCAAAGCGGAAAGAGAAAATTGGGAGGGAAAAGCTTTGAGGAAGGAAAAGAAGAGGGAAAGTGAGAAAAAATGGGAAAAAAAGCTTTTCGGGTTTTTTTTTGTGTTGTTTGTGTGGGGTTAAAAATATAAATAAAAGCAAAAGAGAATAAAAATTATTATTTTTTAAATAACCCCTCAAATTAATCATCAGATATAGTACACGACATAGCATTTGTTGGTTGTTATTTGCTGGATACTAAATTAGTAAAAGTTCTCTTGTGTAATTTGTATTTCTTGTTAAATAATTTGCTAGATAACATTTTGGGAAAATTGAAAACAAAGGATCCTTTTCCAAACTTTTGTCCATCTATACTATATTTGTGTAGGTTTGGTTATATAGGTTTTATTATGCTTTTTTTATCCAGTTTTACCTTCATTGTTAAAAAATCAAAATAAAAAAAATATAAATATATTTTGAAAGTGTATTTATTTCCGACAATAAGATAATAAAATAGGAAACTTAAACCTCTAATTGATTGAGAGACTTCTATAACCATCAAAACCCTTTTTTGTTTCTCCCCTTTTACCAAGTCGTAAAAAAAAAAAATATCGGTGACATTCAACATCAAACATACTTTGCTCTATTTTGTAGTCTTCTGAAACCATCACCTTCAACTCTTCAAAAGACGTAGTGGGTTGCAAAGTAAGTAATCTCGCACGTTTTTCTTCATCATCAATAAATCTCCACTCTTTGTTGGCATTCAATCTCCATACACCACAAGTAACATAGATTTGCATCATAATCAGTAAATGAAAATTTTGTGGAAGGTAGAAGAGAGGGAAAACAACCGATCACGTTAGGTTAAATCATGTCGAATGTCAATTTTTTCTGTACTTGTCTTTCTTCTAAATAATTAAGAATACACATTCTAAAATATATTAGAACATATCTAAACAATAAATACAAAATCTTAACCATAAATTAAGATTATTCAAAAAATATTCACTTTCCTTATTTAATTTTTTTTTCTATTTCTATGGTATTCTAAGTTTTACAGATTATAAATTCTAAAATGTCTATGATATATCTTCTACTTCTTTTAGTATACAGGGTAAAACGTGGAAAATATATTCTGAATTGATGTAGAATGAAGAAAAATGTAAAATACATATTCTTAATTTTGTAGAAGATACAAAATTCAGGTTCTGAAGTTTTTAGAACAATTTTTCCGTCTAAACTTCGTTGAACATGTACAAACTGTAGAATGAATAATCTAAATGTTTCAGAACTTGAAAAATCGTAGAAAGTCTTTTCGGAATAATTTAGACCAGAAATCATCAATTTACAAACTGATTTTTGACACCTAAAACATTTTTTTTCAAATTTTTTTTTACACAATTGTATACTAACATGAGTTTTCTGTTTGTTTTTTGGTTTAAACTCCTAAAAACTTCACTATATCTATTAGTAGAGGTATTTTTGTCACAATTGACAATTTTTTAGAAAAGTATATATGGACAAACGTTTGGAAAAACCTCCTTTATTTCCAATTTTCCCTAACATTTTTATTAGGGGTGGACATTTTAACCGAACCAAACCGAACCGACCGACCCAACCGAACCCAAACCGATCCAAACCAAACCCAAATACACATTCAAACCATTTGGTTATGTTTTTCATTAACCCGAACGGTTCGGTTCGGTTTGGTTTAAAACCGAACCGAACCGATAACCCAATGTGCTTTTTAATTAATACTACCATAATTTGTAAATATGTAATATTCTCACTAACCCACGATTACTTCCTCTCGCACATGTATGATTTTTTTATTTTCTATAATTTTCTAACTAATGAATTAATGTAGAATTAGGTTTAATGGTCTCTAATTAGGTTCTAATTATTTTCAAGATTAGTTACGTGCTGCACTTCGTTCATAAGCAATGAAGTCTCTTGATAATCTAGAGGAAGAGAACAAGTTTATGGATTCACTTGAAGAAGGTAGATTTACTTTATTTTTTAATATACGACAACCATTTTATATAGAGTTACTCAAAATAACACTAATTAGTTATTCAAAATTAAATCATAAATTCAAAATACTAAACTCTACACCTCAAAAACTATACCATAAATGTGAAATTGAGAATCCAAACCTAAAAAAAAAAATTCTAAAAATTAATTTTAAATATTTTAATGTGTTAAATAATGCAATTTTTTGAAAATTTTTAAATGTATGCTATAATTGTCAAAAAAAACTTGTTTTAGTGCTATTTTAGGATATCTCTTTTTTCTTTTGGTACTTGATAGAATTTAATCCTGCATCTCAGCCTGAGAACCAGAGGCACACGTCTAAGTAAACGATCAGTGGGAGAAGAAAAAGATTATTCTATATAGAGGTAGGGACTAAGGATCTTTCTTTTCTATATATTAGTTATATAAGGTCCTAGTGCTTTTCTGTTTTCGTTTAGTTTGTAATTGTATTGTTTGTTTATGTTTTCTTTTGGCTCTGTTCTTAATAATTTATAAACGTTATTGACTTGTTGCAGATAATTGATGATATCGATTATGGGTGATGATGGGTCATGGAAGATTGTTATGTTACCTTGCTGTTGGTGGTTTTTATCATTTTTCTTTTCTACTAAACTTCCAGTTATTAGGCATTTGATTTGAATATGATTGGTTTTGTTTAGATTTTTCTTTTCATGATTTATTTGAATTATTCAACTTATAATTTGTTGCGTATTTTAGAATATCAAAAGACAATGAATTTATTTGGTAGTGTTACATTGATTAATTTTTTTTAAACCGAACTAAAACCGATCCGATTCATACCGAACCGAGCATAAACCGATCTGAACACAAACCAAACCAAACTAACTTTAGTTGAGTTTGGTTAAAGTTTTATGAAAACCGAATAAACCGAACCAAACTGAACCCAAACCGAACCCAAACTTTAACCGAAGTGCTCACCCCTAATTTTTATGGTGTTGCTTTTTTTTTTTGGTTTCTCAAATAACACGTTCATATTATTTTTTAAAACATAACGTTATGGATTTTTGGGTTGTTTTAATTTTGAGTTGACATAAATGTCATCACAATTTGTATGAACTGATAATAAAGATTTTTTTTTTGTATGAACCGAATTTTAATTGAAATTAAACACATTGATTGAATGTTCATTCTGAGTAGAAATATTTAAAATAATAAATCTAAAATTAGTTTTGAGTTAACTTTAAAATCTTAACTAATGAAAAATGTAAAAAAAAAAAACAAAACAAAATGAACCTATTTTCACAAAAATGGTCAAAAAGTTTAAGAAACCTTTTTAAGAGAAAGACAATTCTTGGGTTTACCCTCCTTTCTTATTCGCCTCCTCTTAGTTAAGGAAACAAATTATTGATTAAGGAAACAAATTCTGTATATCACTTAATTTTAAAATTATTAGTTCTAAACATTATATTATAGTTTTAAATTATAACTTCTAAACCCAAATCACTCTTTTTATAAACCCAAAATTAAATATAATTTTCTTTAATTGTAAAATCTAAACCCTAGCCACTATTTTATAAACCCAACCCGACATATAATTTTGCTTAATTTTAAAATCTAAACCCTAACCACTCTTTTGTAAACTCAAACCGACATATAATTTCGTTTAATTGTAAAATCTAAACCCTAAACTCTAACCGCTCTTTTGTAAACCCAAACCGACATATAATTTCGTTTAATTGTAAAATCTAAACCCTAAACTCTAACGACTCTTTTGTAAACCCAAACGGACATATAATTTCGTTTAATTATAAAATCTAAACCCTAAACTCTAACCACTCTTTTGTAAACCCAAACCGATATATAATTTTGTTTAATTGTAAAAACTATACCTTAACCACTTTTTGTAAACCCAAACCGACATATGATTTCGTTTAATTGTAAAATCTAAACTCTAATCACTATTTTGTAAACCTAAACCAACATAATTTCCTTAATTAAAAATCTACAGAATTGGTTTTCTTAACTTGTTTTGTCTTTTTATTTTAATTTTGATTAATATAATAAATATGATATGACATGGCAATTTGTTGTCTTTTGATTGGTTAATTAAGAGGGGGTGAATAAGAGTAGTTAACCCCTAGGGGTGAACCCAAAAGTTTTTCTTAAGGGAATATAATGTTTGATTATTTATCATTCTTAATACCGCAACAGCTAAGGAAGCTCCGGGAACTCTGGAAACCAAAAGGGGCCATGTTTGTCATTGATTTACCACGCCAGTTCCTCATGGTCCGTTTTGAGTTAGAAGATGAATATTTGACAGCACTTACTGGTGGACCATGGCATGCGATTGGGAGTTACCTCATGGTACATGCATGGACGCCGGAGTTCGATCCTCTAGTGGATGAGATCGGGACCACACCGGTATGGATCCGTTTATCAAATATCCATGTTAGTTTTTATCATAAGGCTCTCTTAATGAGTATTGCTAAGGGGCTGGGGAAACCGGTTAAGGTGGATCTCACTACCTTGAATTTTGAGAGAGGACGTTTTGCTCGCATCTGTGTGGAAGTCAATTTGAAGAGGCCGTTGAAGGGGACAATAATGATTAATGGAGAGCGGTATTTTGTGTCATATGAAGGGTTGACAAATATTTGCTCTCTTTGTGGCATGTTTGGTCATGTTGTGCATAGCTGCCCTCGTAAGATTGTGGTACAGCCAGTGGACAAGCCGCAGCAGATTGCTGACACAAGCTTGAGTACGTCGGGTGAGAATCGTGGAGATGGGGGTTTAACGCCGGTCCGGAGGCAGAGTAGACGGTCGACTCCACCGCCGAGGATGGTTACGTTTGCGGCTGGAGAAGCTAGGGGCAATTTGGTCAATGATCGGGGGAGGACTCCAATTAATGAAGATCCTGCGAATATCACAGTTGCTAACAAATTTGGAAGCTTGAGTGATTCTCCAGTGATTTCGGGGGATATTGATCATATGGTTGATAAGGAAAACATCCATGTTTCACATCAGCTGTTTGAAGCAAGACGTGGGGTGCAAGGAAAGCCTCGGACTGGTAATGGGCCGATGCATAAAGGAAAAGGGCTTGCACTCGATGGGCCTAAGGAGAAGCGTAATGGGGGGTTTACTTCTAAGGCCTCTAATGGGCCTAATGCTAAGCCTTTATCTAATAGGCCCGTGAGAAGTTTGGTCAATGGTCCGTCGAGGAGTGACATAGAGATGTCATAGTCGGGAAAACGTTTACGAGTTGAGAGAGATGGTGTGGGTCGAACAGGCGGTTTCTTCGATGCGAGGGGACAGATTGATGGGCAGATGGCGACACAATCAGTTCAGTCGGCTGCGGGTGAGACGATGATGGTGTTGGAAGAGACTGTTCAGCCTCAACCAACGGTGGATCTTCTGTTTAGCTTGCCGAAGGAAGATGTGGGTAGAAAGAGGGTATAACATTTTGCCCCGGTAATTCGATACTCTTATTATCAAGTTTTAATGGATTGCATACTTTGGAATTGATGGGGGGCAAACAAACCCAATTTCTGGAGGGCTATTTGATATATGCTGAAACGATTTAAGACTGATGTGCTAGCACTATTCGAGACCCACGCGAGTGGTGATCGAGCGCAGAGGATATGTCAGGGGCTTGGTTTTGATAAGTTTATCAGGGTCGATTCAACGGGCCAGAGTGGTGGAATATGGCTTTTATGGCGGTCAGCGGTTGGTGATGTCGAGATTGTGAAGACATCTGATCAATTTATCTATGCTAGAATGGAGAAGGACGGAGGAAGTGTTCATCTTTTCGTGGTGTATGCTGCCCCATCAGTTACTAGGCGAAGTGGCCTATGGGACGAGCTTCGTAACGAAATTCAGAACATATCTGAGCCCATCATTGTTGGAGGAGATTTTAATACCATCGTGAGATTGGATGAGCGATCCGGGGGAAATGGATCATTATCCGCGGTTTCACTGACTTTTGGTGACTAGATGAATGATCTCTCCTTAATCGATATAGGTTTCAAGGGAAGTAAATTTACTTGGAGAAGGGGACGAGAGGAGAGGACATATGTGGCTAAACGGCTTGATCGGGTGTTATGTTGTGCGAATACGCATTTAAAGTGGCAAGAGGCAACAGTTACGCATCTACCTTTCTTCTCATCGGATCATGCTCCGCTTTACCTCCAGTTGAGTCCGGTGGTGAAGGGGGACCCACAAAGGCGACCTTTTTGCTTTGAAGTGGCTTGGATGCAGCATGAGAGCTTTAAGGACCTTTTGGTTACTTCTTGGGACAATGGGGTTTTCACTCTAGTGGCTTTGAGAACTTTGCAGAGGAAGTTGAAGCGGTGGAACGCAGATGTGTTTGGAGACGTTCAGCGTAAGAAGGAGTTACTTCTAGCAGAATTGAAAGGGGTGGAGGACCAGCTTGAGCTGCAGCAGTCGAATGCTTTCTTGGTTAGGGAAATGGAGCTATAAAAGGAGTTTGATGTGGTTTTGGAGCAGGAGGAGATGATTTGGTTCCAAAAGTCTAGGGAGAAGTTGATTGCTCTAGGTGACCGGAACACCAAGTACTTTCATACGTCTACAATTATTAGATGACGTCGAAACTGCATTGAAATGCTTAAGGATGAGAATGGTCAGTGGATATCGGATCCACGAGCTCTTGAGGAAATGGTTGTAGCCTACTATCGTCGCCTATATTCATTGGATGATGTTGACCAGATTGTCGGGAAACTCCCTGCTGAGGGGTTTATGCCTCTCTCGGGGTCAGATTTGCGACTTTTGGATAAGCCGTTTTCTCAAGTGGAGGTTGAAGCGGCAATAAGAAGTATGGGCAAGTATAAGGTTCCGGGCCCTGATGGCTTCCAGCCGGTTTTTACCAGGAGAGTTGGGATGTGGTTGGGGAGTCAGTTAGTAGGTTTGTCTTACACTTTTTTGAGTCAGGAGTGTTGCCAAAACACACAAATGATGCTTTGGTGGTCCTAATTGCTAAGGTTTTGAAGCCGGAGAGAGTGATGCAGTTTAGGCCGATAAGTCTCTGTGATGTTTTGTTTAAAACTATTACAAAGACCATGGTAACACGTTTGAAGAGTTTGATGCCTTTGTTGATAGGACCAGTTCAGTCGAGTTTCATCCCTGGCAGGCTCAGTACAGACAATATTGTTATTGTTCAGGAAGCAGTGCAGTCTATGCGACGCAAGAAAGGCAGGAAGGGGTGGATGATACTTAAGTTAGATCTTAAGAAAGCATATGATAGAGTTAGATGAGATTTCCTGTAAGACAGCTTACGGGTAGCTAGGTTCCCGGAAAAATGGATTGGCTGGATTATGTCTTGTGTCTCGGGACCTTCGATGAGCTTGTTACTGAATGGGGAGAAAACTGTAGATTTTCAACCAGCACGAGGTCTGAGACAAGGGGATCTCTTGTCCCCTTATCTCTTTGTCCTATGTTTTGAGAGGCTTTGTCATTAGATTACTAAGTCGATTGAGTCTAAGGAGTGGAAACCAATCTCTTTATCGCGGGGAGGACCAAGGCTATCTCATATTTGCTTCGCGGATGACCTTATATTATTTGCAGAAGCTTATGTTGCTCAGATACGAGTCATAAGGAGAGTGTTGGAAACTTTTGTGTGTCTTCAGGGCAGAACGTAAGTCTGGAAAAGTCTCATATCTTTTTCTCGGGGAATGTGAGTCGTGATCTGGGGAGAATGATCAATGAGGATAGTGGGATAAAGTGTACCAAAAATCTTGGCAAGTACTTAAGTATGCTGGTGCTTCATAAGCGTATAAATAAGGAAACTTACAGTGATGTTTTGGAGCGTGTGTCAACCAAGTTATTTGGGTGGAAAGTACATATGTTAAGGTTAGCAGGTTGGGTTACTTTAACAAGATCGGTGCTAACCTCGATACCAGTCCATTCCATGAGTTCTATCATGCTTCCAACATCCATTTTGGTTAAGTTGTATAAGGTTTCTCGCGCGTTTATTTGGGGTAGTACAGTGGATAAGAAGAAACAACATCTTGTGATGAATAAAGCAATGATAGCTAAGCTTGGTTGGCGGATCATATATGATAAGGATAGCTTGTGGGCATGTATGCTTCAATGTAAGTATAAGGTGGGGGAGCAGTATGATAATTCCTGGGCTACAGTTAAGAGCACATGGTCTTCTACATGGCGAAGTGTAGGGGTGGGGTTGTGGGATGTTGTGTTTCCTGGGATGCAATGGGTTATTGGGGATGGGAGATCTGTTAAATTCTGGAGAAATAAGTGGCTCGAGGAGGAACCACTTATGAATGGGGCGATACGGGATATACCAGCAGACCTTGTTGACATGCGTGTTTGTGATCTTTGGATTGATGGAAAGGGTTGGGATCTGCAAAGGATGGACCGTTCATCTCGAGATTCACAATGCTTCGGTTGTTTTCTGTGGTGGTTGATACCATAACCGGAGTAAAGGACAAAGTAGCATGGGGAGCAAACGCGGATGGTTCTTTCTCTGTGACTTCTGCGTATGCCTTTTTAACCTGGGATGGTTCTCATAGGCCGCATATGGATTTTCCTATGGTTGGCTACTATACCAGAAAGGGTGAGGGTTTTCCTATGGTTGGCTACTAGTCAAGTCATTATGACGAACTCTAAGAGGCAACGACGACATTTGAGTGATTCGGGAATTTGTCAAGTTTGTAAAAGCGGAGAAGAAACTATTATGCATGTACTGCGGGATTGCCCAACGATGTCAGGTGTTTGGAATCGGTTAGTTTAACCAAGTAGGAGGGCTCTGTTCTTCAGCCAAACCTTGTTGGAATGGGTGTATGGGAATTTAGGGGACACCGGGTTGTAGTATAATGTCCCTTGGGCTACAATTTTTGGCATTGCAGTTTGGTGGGGATGGAAGTGGCGTTGTGGGAATGTGTTTGGGGAGAGGGGTAGAGTGCAGTTTGTAAAGGATGTGTCCAGTGAAGTTTATCAAGCACATTCTAAACTCTGCAATAATGGTACGCAAGCAACACGGGAGCTGCAGGGGATAGCTTGGTCTCCACCGCAAGGTGCTTGGGTGAAACTGAATACGGATGGGGCATCCCGTGGTAATCCGGGACTAGCCACCGTGGGTGGGGTCTTGCGTGATAGTGAGGGGCGTTGGATTTCCGAGTTTGCTTTCAATATAGGCTTTTGTTCTGCTCCATTGGTTGAACTCTGGGGTATCTATTACGGGTTGGTTATTTCCTGGGAGAGGCGTGTTATGTGTTTGGAGTTGGAAGTGGATTCCACACTTGTGGTTGGTTTTCTCAAGAGAGGAATACACGATACTCATCCCCTGTCATTCCTAGTGCATTTGTGCTATGGCTTACTATCGAAGGACTGGTCTGTTCATATTATCCATGTGTATAGAGAGGCGAATCGTCTTGCAGACGGATTGGCTAGCTATACATTTTCATTACCGTTTGGTTTGCAGTTGTTAGATGTTTGTCCGAGTAGCGTGTCTTCGGTTCTTACTGAGGATGCAAACGGATTTGTGTGCCCTCGACGTGTTTTTCTGTAGCTTGTACTTTCTTTTTCAATTAATTAAGGGAGCCTAGGTTCCCTCTTTCTTACAAAAAAAAAAAATTATCATTCTTAATTTTAGATTGGAATGGTTAGAGCCGGTGGAGAAAAAAAATCCGTTTGTGTACAAACCTCTTACAAATATATCATGTTCAAATATATAAGTTTTATATTAATGTAACATATGCGAACCAAAAATTGGATTTTTGGTAGGGGTGTCGATCGACACCAATATGGTGTCGGTCGACACCATTCGTAGTTGGTCAAATCGGATCGGTTTTATTTCTCCGGTTCGCGTGATTGGTTTAGGAAAGCCCTAGACTCGAGTTTATAAGGAGAACTCGACGTCTTCCACTTCTTTTAGCTGCTTTTTAACATCTCAGAGAGAAAGAAGAGAGAACAAAGTCTCTGTGAGAGTTCTTGAGGTTTTGGTGGATTCTCTGTCTTTGTAAGGTGAGTTTTCTTCTCGAAAGTGTGGATCCATGGCTAGGAGCGTGGTGGAAGCTTGTGGTGGTGCGGTTTCGTCGTTTGTTTGTGAGATCTCATTGTTTTGGCTAAGGTGAGCGCATGACCATGGTTTATCTAAGCTAAGATCTCTGTTTCTGTGATTTTGTGTGTAGTGTGGTTGTTTCTTTTAGTTGTTGTGAGTTTTTCATAGCTCCCAAGGCTTGGATTCGTTCATGGGATCGTGTGGGACAAAAAGGAGAAGCTTGGAGACAAGATTCAGAGGTTCTGTTTGAAGGAAATCGCTGCTCGGCATCGGTGTCGGTCGACACCAACGCGAGGATGACTCGCGCACTTGGCGAGCGTTGGTTGACACCATATGGAAGTGTCGGTCGACACCGTTAGGGTTTTGGGATTGTCGATCAGGTGTGGTCGATACCAATTTCTGTGTCGGTCGACACCAGATGACCAGTGTCGGTCAACACCCTTTTGCAGTGACCGGTTTATGTCGTGTTGCTTTGTGCATGTTCGTGGTTTGTTTTATTGTTGTTGTTTGTGGTATGAGAGATATTATTGCTTGTGTGTATAGCCGAGTAGATGAAATAATTGCCTCACTAAGTATTTTTGGTAATACTTATGCTTCTCTTTTGTGTTGTGGCGCAGCTAAAGGTAAAGTGTGATTGTGGGATCAATGCGATGAAGAGGAGGATGTTCTAGAGGCTCAGTTGTTTGCTCTGTGTCTTTGTTAGAATGTTAGAGTGGAATTTAGTGGTCTAGAATAAATGTTAGGAATGTTGGTTTCATTATTGGTTATGTTCTTGATTATTGTTGGAATTGACATTATGTTATTTCTTTGATGGTTATTGATTAATGGAGTTGAATTATTTGTTATCTGTTGTTGTTGATAATTGGGAGTAGATTGCTAGTGAGTATGAGATCACTAGATATTAGGTTATTAAAAAAACAAAAAAAACGGATCGGGTTGTTTCAATTAATATAATGAAATATACTAATAAGAAAAAAAAAGAGATTTGTATAGACCATCTACATAGTGGTTCATCCCAAAAATAGACTTGGTGTGACAAATTATTTTCCATCCTAAAAAGTAAAGTGGTTCAATTCATAATGTTTTAATCCGCTTTACCCGCAATATTAATTTAAAACTTCTTTATTAATTTTTTTAATTTTATTAGATAAAAAAATCATAAAACATATTGAAAAAACCATATAAAGTTAATCACAAATATTTTAAAAACTATATCAATATACCTAGTTAAATCCATTCACATATAAGAGAAAATATTTACGTAAACAGAAAATTGTTATTAACCACAACAAAAAATATTAAATCTACGTTTTTGACCATGATATGTTTTATTTTCTTTTCAAATTGACACAAATTTTATAAAAATCCGAGTCAACTAACATTCACCAAAATTCGCCTTTTTTACAATTCTTTTTATATCATTATTATGTATTTCTCTATTTAACAAAAAAAAATTACCACTACTTTAACCTAACTAAATTAACCTTTGAACGAGCGCATATTACACACAACTTTTGAAAAAATCAGTTCTCATTTATTCATATAAACTATTTAAAATTACAAAAACCAGAAAACTAATAGCACATAATATTTAACTGCATATCAAGAAATCACTAATTAAATGAATTCACATATAAGAAAAACATAATTTTTTGAAAAAGAAAGAATAAATATAAAACTTATATATTTGAACATGATATATTTGTAAGAAAATGGTATGCCTATATTTTTTTAAATTTGTGTAAACTAAAAAATCAGTAAAGCCAAATTTTAGAATGTTCATATTGAATATAAATGATATTATTTTACAAAATGAATTCTCATTTATTACATTATAAAATATATTAATCATAAAAAGTATAAGAAAAATTATTGAAACCATATAACGTTAGTAAAACATACTTTTTAAATATATATAATGTATATATATATATATATATATATATATATATATATCAATTCACCAACAGTTATATACATTCACATATAAGAGAAAAATATTTATGTGAAGAAGAAATTATTATTATAGTGTGCCCAATAATAATATTCAACTTGTTTAAACATGGACTTGTAAAAATAATATTGAAATGCACTTTTTTCTTTCGAGTCAACTGCAATTTCACCATAAAGTGCATTTAAGATTTTGGTACATCATTGTCTTCGATTCAACAAAAGAAATATACAACCATTATTCCATATTTAAAAGTATCAATTAGATAAACGAGAGTTTTTTTTTTTCACTAAACAAGAACATCCAATAAAGCTGCTTAAAGTTTTACTCAATATAAACAATAGAGCTGTTATTTAAAGCTCCCCCAAAAACCTACAACCAAAACTTGAAATATCAAAGAAAGCTCCCACAAAAACCTATAACCGAAGCTTCCAATGAAAAAGACAAACTCCCCTAGAAACTCACACCATCTCCCCGAGCTTGAGAACATATATGTTAAAAATAGAGCTTAAATCATCTTTGACAAGGGATGATTTTGAATCAGGCGATGAACAACATCTGTGATGGTCAGAAGAGCCTGGGCAATATCCACAATAACTTCATAATTAGCTGCTTGATCCTCTTGTCCATTTTGTGGAATTCAAATGCTCCCAAGCTGCAAAACTTCAACATCTTAATCCGACTCATCTTGAGATACATTCGCTGATTCTGAAAAAATCTTTTTGGCCGCTTTGGGATGCTTCTTTTTGAACCACACATCGTAGGCTTCACCAATTCTCTTATCCTTCTGGTAGAATACTGGAGGAATGTATTTTACTTCCTTGAAAACTCTTGACTTTTTTTATGCTCAAGAAGACCAAAGATAATCCGAGGAAACACAATGCATCGGGATTCATTCTTCTGAAACGAACAAAGCTCCATCATTTGCTCAAACACCAACTTACCAACGTCAATCCGAATACCATGAAACATTTTATAAATCAACCAAGCTCTTTGTTTTGAGATATAACTCCGATTAGAAGCAGGAAAACAGTTAGAAGAATCAATACGAAACAAAGCTCCAATCCAATTTCTGGTATTAAGCTTTTCCCAAACAAGCTTATTCTCTTCACTCAAGGTGTCAACAATCTTTTCTAATCTAACACAATCAACATTTGCATCAGCTTTGACTTCATCGTTTGTTAGAGGAGCGAATATCAGATAATTGTTGATAGCCGAAGGAGAAAATCATACATGTGTTCTCAGACAAACACTTTGACTCCCTTATCAGTTTTCTTGCTAGGTAAATGTGCATAAAAGTCACACACAATCTCCTTCTCATAACTTGCTAAGCCTGACACAATTGCTTCTAGATTACCATTCTTAATCAATGCCAAATAACCCCATTTATCTTCATGTTCAAAATCAACCACTTGTTCTTCTGTGATGTGATGTAAAGATGAAATTCTTATGTTATTGACAAGAAAAAATTATTAAAACATCGAGTCAACTAGCATTTCACCAAAAACTGCCAATTTTACAATTTTAGTACAGTGTATCTATCATGTCTTTAAGTTTTCATTTAATAAAAATATCTACGACTACTAAGATAGATGATCTCCCATGAAGTCTTCGTGTTAAAAATTTATATTGCTTTTTATAAAAAAAAATCTACGACTATGTAATAATAATTAAATTACCAGATTGACCAAAAAAGATTAATATGCATTTTTTTTTTTTAAATTCGTTAGACAATCCATTAACATTTAATTAAAAAGTTTCCTCACATAAACATGCATTATACACCTTTATACATTTTATATAAATATATGATCCTAGGGTGGTTTACAAAATGAAAAATAACAATTTATTATTTACCTTAAACGATGATTTTTTATTTTATTTAATAAAGTACGTTAACCAAAATTCCATGGGAATTGATGTAGACAAATATGTCTATCTATACTCATCATTGCAACCGATGTGTGCCTCTTGTGATGAATTTTGGTTATGATGTTTTGTAATTATATGCAAAGAAATGTTATGATATTTTGTAGTTATATGCAAAGAAATGTATGATTTTGGTTGATCAATATTTATTAAAATAAAAATGCTTATAATCCTCTTTTCTTTAATACAACATTAGTTATGTGAGATATCATTAGAATGCTATGTAACGATTGCAATGTTCCACCACATACAAAATACCAATCTGCAATAGGTTACTTGTAAACTAGTATTTTTCCACCCGTAGGAAAACAAATTAATATTGAATAAGTATATATAATTTTATGAGTTTTGGATAGTGAGATTTTAGAAAAACATTACCTTTTTAGCAATATTGAAAGTGAATCTGATAAAATATTTATTTGGAAGATATGTTTAACATACATTTGTATTGATTTTTAAAAGTGAAATTAGTTAGATATTTGGATTTATTTTTGGTGAAAAAAGGTAATCATAAAAAATAGAGGTGGAGAAATTATTTTGATCATAATGTTAGCCGCGAGTTTAAACATGGATAAATAGAAATTATCACAATTATTATTTTTTAAAAATTTGTTGTCGTAGTTTTTTTTAAATTTGATCTATTTGCCACGTGTCTAGTTTTGATTGCACAAGTTACTTGTGTTTATAATGTAAAGAATTGAGATAATATTATAATTGTGCTTCTGTAATTCAATCTGAAATATCATGAGAGATCATATCTGGATTCCGTTTGGATTCGTCAAGACAAGAGTCACATATCTTGAACTATTGCCATATTCAGATATGATTTGTTATATATTGTAAATAGAGTGTTGGACTATCGCCATATTCATATTCAATTAAAATATATTTTATAGTTTTGAATAGCATTTTTTAGGAAAATGTTTCTTACTTAATCGTCACTAAATGCATACCCGCACGTTCACGCGAAATTATATTTGTAAATAAACTTTTTTGATATAGTATTTATAACTCAAACTCATACCAATTAAGTATTTAGTTTGATTTTTGGTTTGGTTTCAATCTAGTTTATTAATGTTTGAATATTAAAAATAATATAGGTTTTACCTGTACATTAAAATCGAATGATCCAGCAATCAAATCAGTATCAAACTGAACCGGATTAATAGCCGGTTAGGTTTTTACTGAACTCATGAAACCGATACAGTTGATTGAGTATAAAACTGATACAACTGTTTAAAACCCGCTTAAGACAAATACAAATACTTAAGGCGGTCATAATCCCTTCTTGTTCTATCCCATTTTGTACTATATATATTCCCAAATTCTCGTCCCATAACAGGAATACATTCCCAATATGGGACGTTTTAAGTATGAGATAAATTTTGTATTTCCGATTGAAAACGGCAAAGGACGGAACCAAAAATTCACGAAGTCCCATATATAGGAAACACAATATAATTCATAGTGTGTCATATCATATGATAAAATATTACAAAATTAGTTGACTTTTTTATTTTTGTTATTTTGTATTTGGTTCATCTATATTGTATTACATTTTTTCTTTATTTTTTAACTATTTACTTTTATGTAAATTTTTGAAAACATTTTTATGATAGAGAATTTTTTTTAAAAGAAAAACATGTTTTCTATAAAGAAAGATGATGATTTTTTGTTATTAATTTTAAATGGTTTTATCGAAAAAAGAACATAAAACTGTAAATGCAAAAGTTTAGCCACTTACTATATACATTGGTATCCTACTGGTTTAGTCTCGTCTGGTTTAGGGTTTAATCCAATGTACTCATTCTTCCGGTCTTCGTCAACATTGATTTGTTTTTTACCCTGGCCTTTCTCAATCTTGTTTCTTTCTTTAGATCTTTGTAGAGGAATCCACAACTTTCAGTATGGCCAAGTTAAGTGTGTATTATGGTTTGTGTGCTTCCTTCTCTTATGTATGAGACGTTAGACTGTTTTTGTCTAACCTATGAGACGGTAGTTATGCAATTTTCATAATATTGTTGGTGAGTTTGCTTAAAAAATTTATCAGTGTAAATTTCATATGCATTTTTAGAGATTTGATGATTATATAAATAAATTGATAAGCATTTCTGAAAGTTTTCAACGGTGGATAAGCAAGAAATGAAATATTGCAAAACGATTTCAGTGAAATGGATGGAAGCAACAATTATATCAAGGTCTGCTGTTATATTCCTCTACAAAAACATGTTTAAAAAATCAAGTATGTTTAGAAAAACAAAAGGTAATTATAGTAAGATAACATATGAGAGTTTTTTAGGTCATGAAAATTTTATGAACATTACATTATAAGGATAAGTGCATTAGACCAAAGTTTTCTATGGATTCACTTCTGTTATTTGCCTCTTGAAACATATGTTTGTTCTTTTTCACACAAACATGGATCTTTGTCTCCTACAAAGACAAATAAAAAGGGAAGTTATATGATTGTTGTTTTCCTAAAATTACATCGAAAATTTGGAAAACATATTGTCTTATTTGCTAAGACTTTCATTAGTCTCTCTGGATTTGACAATTTATGTGTGCATAGCATGTATGCAAGATCTTCACTTTTATACACCTCAATTGTTTTTTTTTGTCAAAACACCTCAATTGTATGTCTACCATCTTCTACGCACCTCACTTTTATACCTATCGTCTCATAGGTTAGAGAAGGAAAGTCTACCGTCTCATACGTAAGAGACGAAAGCACACAAAAAATAATCCGTGTTGGTTTTGTGGTCAAAGCTTTTGAAACATTAATGAAAGAAACAAACGCTTAAGAGAAAATATTTGAGACTACTAATTATATGTTTGAACTTTATATTAGAACATTTAATTGAAGGATATTCTACCGTATCGAACACAACCTAGAAAATCAAAAGTAACAAAAACATAGAATATGATAATATTTTACATTAAAAAAAAAAGACAGAGAAAATTCCCACGCATGTGCGTCATATATGACATACTCTTGCAAGTCATAGATGACTGATATTAAACAACTGCTGGAAAAAAACTTTTATAGTCTTGTATTCCGAACTATCTCACATTTTCACTACTAACCTGAAATTAGGACAACCATAGAGCAGAGTGACTGAATGGGCAAATAAACAATCATATCCAAAGTAAAGAGTGACTTACCTTATTCCCAACTTTTATCACTTTGAAACACCTCTTGGAAAAAGACATCCAACTTTTTTTTCTTATATATGAAAGATGATCGTTAGTACTTGTGACTTTAGAGACTGCTAAATAGAGTTTTAAAATAATATTTAAGAATATAAACAGTTTTTATCGCTTTACACTTTTTAGTCTTAGAACTTTAGAGTCGTAAGAAACTTCATTAGATTGCAACAGCTCGATGATGGTTTTGTGGAAGCAGAAGAAAGTAGTCTTGTATAATTAAGGAGAACCAATTCTTCTTTCAAGAAAATGTTAGAGCAAGACTGTTTTTTGGTAACCTAAGACATAAATAGTTGAAGTACAAATTAGAAAACTTGTAGAACTTCAAAATATGGATTTAAAAACAAAAAGATAAGAATAGCTCATCTATATTGTATTCATATAGACTTACAATTGGTTTATTTGTCTTTTGTAAGATTATTTGCACAACATAAAACGTGAAATTTCATATAACAAAAAAAAAACAGAAAGTAAATAGAGTATGATTAAATAATATTTTGGGATAAGATACGTAAGGATTTTTTATTATTATTGAAGTAATAGGTGGTTTGGTTTCTGAATCAAGAATTATAAGAGTAGTTCTTATTTATAAGGAGGATCAGTGGGCAAACACAAAATTTAGCAATATATTAGATTTTCTGTTTTTATAGATTTTAAGGTTCATATATAGATTTTGTTTGTTAGAAACATTTGCATTGAGTATAGATTTGGAGAAAAAAAAAATCAAATTTGAATCGCGTTAATCACGACTTGAAAAAAAAATTCAAGTTCGAATTATAAGTCGAATTGTAGTAGCTATGTCAAGTACTACTTATTAGAGAGAGAAATTTTATTTACTGCTAATTTAAATGCTAATATCATATTAGTTAATATTCAGCAAGATTCGGGATTTCACTATTATGGTACCTTACTAAATATATGTTAACGTTTATCTTCCTGTTTAAATGTAAAAATGGTAATCGAATATATTGTCGTTAATATTCAGCATGATTTTTATGGTATCTTATAATTCTAATCAAATATATAGAATTTATTATTGTTTTTTAGTTTCGATAATGTGATAGCAAATGGAAAAGTAACACATGTCATTATTCCTGATCCACGTGTCTTAATCAAGATCCGAACGGCTGAAATCCGACCCAACATAAGATCTGCATCTTTTGTTTTGTAAATGGGTTACTATGTTTAAATCTGTTTGGATACATCCTTTATAATAGGGGCATTATATCGAATTCTGTTTTGTTTATTTTTTTTAAGCCTAAGTGTGCTTCCCAATTAATAGTATAGATTCGATAAATTTTGAACATCTCTAGAAGCTTGAGATGTTTATAAATACATAAAACATTAAAATAATATATTACAAATAAAACTAATAAAAATATTATAAAATTTTAGAAAAATTTTAGCTAACGGTTGTTCGAAATCCAAGAACAAATTTATGTTAGTAAGGGAGAATTGTAACATCCACGAACCGGTTTGGTCGGTTTAGGGAGGTGTGTTGATCGACACAATATGTGCATCGATTGACACAGCCTAAATCGAATTCGATAGGTTTGTCTTAATCGGTTGTCTGATGTGGTTTGGGTTAAGTGGTAATTAAACTGATATATATATATATATATATATATATATATATATATATATATATATATATATATATATATGATAGGAAAGTCGGCCTAGGCTTGGAGGCAACCTCCTTTTGTCGTTTCCAGAGTATGAAAAGAGAGGAAAAGTTCCTTTGAGCGTTCTTGTGAGTTTTAGAAGATTCACAGTTGTTCTTGAGAGATCTGAAGCTAGGATTGTGTGGGAAGCTTGCTAGGAGCGTGTTTTCATTTTTGGTTGGTCGGAATCCTCTTATTGCAAAGGTGAGCTCATGATCATGGCTTATCTAAGCTTGAAAGTTTCTGATTCTTTGTGTTTACGTGTTTTTATGATGGATTTCTTGCTTGGGAGTGGTTGTTTGTGGTTTCCTGTTGCTTTCTGAGGATTCTATGGAAGTCTCGGCCAGATTAGAGAAGATTGGAGTCGGAAATCTGAGATGGAGCTTGCAGGAACACGATGCTCGGCATCTGTGTCGATCGACACAAGGAGTGTGTCGGTTGACAAAGTGCAAGGACGACTAGATAAAACCTACGAGCATTGATCGATGTCATGTGAAGGTTTCGGTCGATGTAATTATGGATTTTGGGAAATGTCGAGCATGCGTCGATCGACACAAACCTTTCAGCAGGAGGCTGACATTGCTTTTTCCTGGTTTGATTGTTTATTTGTTGTTTGTTGATTTGAGATTCTCAATTACTTGTGTGTATATCGCAAAAAATGGGAGGATTGCCTCACTGAGTATATATGATAATATTCAAGCGTCTCAATTGTTGTTTGTGATGCAGATAAAGGCAAAGTGTGATCGTGGAATCAATGCAATGAAGAGGAGGATGTTCTAGAGACTCGGTTGTTTGTTCTATGTTGATGTTAGGTTGTTAGAATGGAATGTAGTGGTATAGAACAAATGTTTAGGTTGATGGTTTATTGTTCTATGACTTGGTTTATGTTATTTGATAATTAATGGTTAGATGTTATTGAATTATCCTGCTGGTTATTTGGTTATTGGTAAATTCACCGGTTTAATGTTTGGTTATTTCCGCTGTTGGGTTTGAATGTCGTTAGGTGGTTAGTGAGTATGTGATAACTAGAATATTCTTATTATATTAAAAAATGGGTCGCGTCGTTTTATTAATTGTGGAGTTTTCTAATGATGGTTGACCGAAAAGATAAGTGCACTTTGGTGATATAGGTGGTCAAATCAATTTTTTTAAACCTCTCTGCTTGCATCACCATATTTTGTAAAACCATGGTGTTACAATTCACTCCTACTAACATATTACAATGTTCTTGTTGTGCATCAAGACCGTCACCTCGACGGCGTGAGCCCTCTTGACTCCACACTCGCCTAGTTTTCGCTCTAATACCAAATGTAACGCTCCGATCATCACCTCTTAGTGAACCCACATTCTTTCTCCGGTCCACCCTATCTGATGACCGGTTTGCTACATCCGAGAGACTTTAAAGACTTGTTTACTGATTTTACAAATCACCACGTCATCTTTTTCTGTTTTGTCCTCACTCACATGATTCCGAAAATAAAGGTCATTCATCCTATAAATTTTCCATCTTAGACCATCTCCAATGGTTTTCCCTATTTTTACCTCTAAAATAGAGGAACTCTATAATAGAAGTGACTTTTGCTCTAATGAATACCTCTATTTTTTCCTCTAAAAAAATATTCCGTAGAGATTCCTTTTTTATTTTACTATTAATACTTTTTACTTATAAAAGTTGCAAACTAACCCTTT
>NC_025695.1:37141405-37161713 GCF_000633955.1 Camelina sativa
TTTAAAATTTTTAAACCAAAATATTAAAATTAGTCAAATTTAACTTTATAATCAATTATCCTATTAATATACAAATTAAATTATTATTAAACTATTGAAATATATATATTTTATTTATGGGTTTTGTTAGCTTCCAAGGATCCAAGTGACTGATCCAATCGCAAGATACTTCGGACTAAAACGTGGGCAGGTCGTGAAGATCATTTGTACTAAAACGTGAACGCTTATAGTTGTGAAACATAAGAGTAATGCTTCTGTACCAAACCAAATCTTGACTGTTATTTTTGTTTATCTTATATGAGAATTGAATCTTACGACAAACTTTCAATATTGTGTTGTTGTTCAATACAAAACCTCCATTTCATTAAATTATTATTAAACTATTTAAATATATATTTTATTTATTTTGATCATAAATATAAAAGTGTTAAAAGTTCAAGGACCATTTTATAAATAAAAAAGTTCAACTCTATTATAGAGGAAAAAATAGAGTTTCTCTATATATAGAGGAAAAAATAGAGATCTCTATTATAGAGGTAGAAATAGAGATGGGTTGGAGTAGATTTTACTCTAAAATAGAGTTAAAAAGCAAATATAGAAGTGGGTTGGAGATGCCTTTAAACATACTTAATTATAGAGTTCTCTCCTGATGGTTAACTGCAAAAATAAATGCACTTTAATAATATTGGTGGTCAATTCAACATTTTAAAATCTTTGAGCATGCACCACCTTATTTTCTAAAACCGGGATATTAGAGTAATTCATCTTTAATCATCCAAAACCAATTCGTGAAATTAGCACTTGTACCTTAAGATGTCAAAGCATGTACATTAATAAGTTTATAAGAACAATTCTTGCGTATGAGGTGAATCCATTTTTTTTCTTTTTCTTTTGTGTTCTCATCAACAATTGTGTTTGTTCAAGTATTTCATAGCATCTTCCAAGTCAACTCATAAGAGCTAATGACGAAAATAAGATTTGAGGACTTAACTAATTAAGAAGTGATATGGTAGGTATACAATCTACCTTAGACGATTTTTGGCCACTCGACTTAAAGTAACTACAATTTCTTGAACATACTGATATTGGTGAAAACATTCTAGGATTAGCTAGAGATTTTTTTCTACAACATTTCTAATCTTATTCTAAGTAAATGTCCATAGTTATAAACATCAAGATATCACTAATGACAAATGATGTTGTATCTCTGATTAGAGTTTAACGTGATCGAACAACATTTTCTATTGCAAAAGACATGAAAGTACTTTTTCCAGATAAAAAGAAACTAAAAATCAGAAGCACCAAGAACATTGGCAATGTTGTTGAAGCAATGGAATCAATGCAAACACTACAAGTTAAAAAATCACATTTCACCAATTTACCACTTATCAAACCAAAATAATCACCAAAAATGAGGTCGACTCAAAAAAAAAATACCATCACAGTTAAATGAGATTTCACTTCCAACGGAGAGACTGTCTAATGCCGGTGAAGATGAGTCCGACTGATCTACCGATCAAGGTGACGAGAAAGAAGGATATGATGCTACTCACTTTATCCAACACCACTCTGATAATTGGCATTCCTATGTCTGATAACTCCAGAAACAGACTGAAGTAGTACCTCCTGTAACACATCAAACACTTTCTTATGTGAAAATTCTCATAGAAACTTTGGTTTTGTGATCAAGGTAAGAGAAGAGACGTTTACCATCCCGATAGAGCTTTAAGCTCCTTGGTTCGTTTAACAGGCAATGAAAAATCGCTGATTATGGAGTATCGCAAGGGTGATGATGAGGCAGCTTTAGTTTTTCCTAGTGTGAACTTTCTCCACCAACTACGGCTTTCTGTATCATCACTACCATCACGGTTGTTGATAACCAGAGTTTTAAGAACGTAGAGGTCAAATCGATCCTCATACATCGATACAACTGCTTCCATATTCTGATGCAACCACTGGTATAGAGCTACCTATCAACAAGAAGAAATGAAACTTTTGTCCATGAGAGATGAAATGTAAAGTGGAACTAAAACAAAAGTGAAGTTGTTTTTTTACCTCGTTACGTAGTTTTTGGAGTGATCGACTAGAAAGGCTACAGATACCTAATCCTCCACTATTCAATTCATTTGAAAATTTGCTGTCTACAGAAATGAGCTCTAGATAGATGCTAGCAACCCCATCCGCCAATGTTATCATCAAGTCTTCCAAAATGGCAACTCCGTGAGTGCGAAAGAAGCTAAAGTCGTAGCAGAAAGCTTTCACGGGAGATCCAAATCTTTGGAAATACAAAAATTCTGCAAACAGATCCTCCTTGCCTGATTTTCTCAATTTGTCAAATATAGCATCCTTTTCATTTAGCATTCTGATCAGCAAAGCCTGCACATCACGGGCTAGATTCTGAAGTTCATATCTAAATCTGCTTTTCTAATAATGACTACACACAATATGATATCGACTTACATTGCCAGAATCAGTGTTTTCCACAGACAATTCTTTTTTTAGCCAAGCCGTGCACGCTGCTTGATATGCTTCCCGAACAATTTGAGTAAAACTGACCATCCACTCAGTTGAATTGATTGTGTCGGATATCTTATTTGTCTGAAAAGCAAGTACACTAGCTGATCAGCAGGTATGGAGAATCACATCAAACTAATGTCTTAAATGTTACTAAGGGCAGAGAATAAATCTTAATACTAGAGAAGAAGGAAACAATTAAATAAGTCAGTAAGGTCTTGCGACAGGGTAATTTAATTCAAATCTTCCCACCTCAAAGATTCTTTTATTGCAGGTTTGTGCATTTCAATATTGTGACATAAACTGGTATCTGCTACGTAGGATAGAACGGACCTTATGCAATTACTTAACTCAAAGTGCACATGCTGACACACTATTTTTGTTAATAAGATATGTTCCCTAACTAGATATGTGCAAGGTGAAAAACTGAAAAAGCAGGTACAAGCTGACCTCTTCTTCAAGTTTCTGAAAACATGACCAGAGCAAGTACAACTGAGGCCCCTCAGATATCGCATACAAACTCAGTGGGGGTTTCCCTTGAAGTGGTTTAGCTTTAAGATCTCTGCTTCCAAGTGTACTCTCATGCTTGATGGCGTGTAAAGAATCTAAAAGCTTTACTTTCACCACATCCCATACAGACTTCAAATCACCCTCACAATCTGTCTCACTACAGTCAATGCATAGAAGAGAAAGGAGATGCGTAAATACACAACAGTTAAGCTGTATCAATATACCTTACAGCTAAAACGCAACAGAGAGATATTATCATTCACAGATGACCACTCTTACCTACCAGAAGATTCTGAAGTTCCAACACGTGGACTCTCCTCCTCAACGGTGTTCTCTCTAGAAGAGTAACTCGAGTTTTTTTTAACAGGAATGACTCCAGCCATATAAGTAAGAAATATACTGGCGGTCAGGAGAACTTGGTCACCTATAGGAACCCAACCTGAACCAGCAACACCATCAAAATCCGCTAGTGATACCAAGCAAGTACACTTACAAAGAGACTCTCCACGAGAACAATACGATCCAAGATTCAAGGAAGTATGAACGTTATGCTTGTCAGCTTCCCATGATGTGATCTTGCAAACCCCAAAAGTCTTCCTACTTATAGAAACACAACATTCCAACATTGATACTACTATAAGCCAATTTCATATGGTCAAGAAACAACAAAAAAGAAAAGAAGAGGAATGAGATCAAAACCTTTGGGGAATCTTTACACGAGGGTTCGTGGAGAAATAGCTACTTTGACTAAAGTGAACCTTTTGCATCCGTAGCTGAACGCACAATGATGGAGACACAACAACATGTCCAACCATTTGGTAATAAAAAATGCCTTTAACAACTTACGACTAAAACATTGCCTTATCTCAGAAACAGACCCCCAATCCCAATCTCTACATCACAAAGTAGGAAAACAAAATCAAATTCCAGAACCTAATTAAAACCAAATGGCTTGGCTACTGAATTCGAGGCTTGAATCCCAGTGTCAGCTAACACAGAGACAATTCGAAGAAACACAAAACTACATTGAGATTCAAGAGTCAAAGGGCAGATTCAGGGACGAGAAAAGAACATTGAAGTAGAGTGAGAAAAGTAGCAAACAAACCTCGAATTAGAAGGAACCAATAGACAGAGAAGGACAGATTGATGAAGAGCAGAGAAGAAGCGGATTGGGGTTGTGCGTACTACATGAAAAGTTTCTCTCTCTCTCTCTCTCCCTCCCGTCGTCGTAACCCCAAAAGACAGAGACAAAACGGGAATGATAAAGTTTCAATTTTTTATAAGTATATTATTCTATTTGGGAATGTAACAAACAATTGGGGTGGTGGCGCAGTTGGCTAGCGCGTAGGTCTCATAGCTATCTGAGTAATCCTGAGGTCGAGAGTTCGAGCCTCTCTCACCCCAAATCGTTTTTTTTATTTTACCTTTCTTTGAATTGGTGAGAAGGAGCAAAAGTAATTTGATTTCTGTTTCAGGATCTCTTTGTAGATGATGACCTCAACTGATTCTCGACTGTTCTTGTGTTTTCTCTTGCTTTGTTTTAGTAGGCATTTTATATCTGGACTCTTTGTGTAACTGGTCTTTTATGTCTTTTGGGTGTTTTGAGAACACCATTTGTGAAGAAGGAGCCTTGCTTAATCAAGAATGCTAAAAGAGTTTGTCAAGTGTGTGCTTTTTGGTTTTGGACTTTGGATATGTCTATATGCGTTAAAAATAGCATATAGCTTTTGTACAAGAGCTTGTCAAAGTGATTGAATTATGTGATACCATTCCTGAGTTATTTGATGCTCATGGTCCCCTTCAGACGGGTCTCTCAATTATTAGGGTATAACAAAGCTCTGTGTACAATCAAAACTCAAACACTCGGGTTTGCGATGGAAAAAGGAGACATTCAGAATTTGCAAACATAGTTTCCTGCTTTCCACCTGTCTCTTGCACAAAAACATGGTGAAGCTGATACTTTACGTTGATTTTTCATCATTCCACATGGAGTTTTTTTTTTTCCATTCATTCCAGTTAGTTCAAAACTCATTACCTTCGAAGCTTCCAAGTTTTTGTCATAAAATTTGAATGCAGGCAGTGAGATCTAGAGAGAGATATCGATCTCAATGTTGTCTATAAGCCTGACCGTTCCAAACCAAGCAGCAACACAAACCACTACTCCACTCTTTATCTCTTCAACTCCTTCAAGAGTTTCTTGGTCAACAATCTGTATAATATACACAATCACATTCCTCACATCGAAACTGAATGGTAGGTATGTGTACAGCTTGATCCAAACAACAACTCAAATCCAATACCAACACGATAACATGCTTACCTCGACATAATCGACCCGTCCATTAGATCCAACAAGTTGTTGAATAATCATATCCTTAAGCTCTACACAACTGGTTTGCCCTTTTGCTACAGAAGCTTTAGCCATGGCCAGTGACCTACTTATAGACAAAGCCTACCACATAATGAACCAAGCAACATAAGCAAAGCAAGCCACTTTCTTGATCCTTGTTTTCAAATGCTAGAATCTTTTACTTTACCCTTTGCCGTTCTTCATCTGAAAGACGCACATTTCTAGAACTCATAGCAAGCCCATCTTTTTCTCTAGCTATATCTGATCCTACAATCTCTATCCCAAAATCAAGATCTCGAACCTACATAAACAAGAGACAAAGCCAAATCTTTGTGATGAGATTGTGCTTCAAAATCATTTCCTAAAACAAAACAGAAACGTTCCAATACTCACCATTCTCTGTATAATCCGCCATTGTTGATAATCCTTCTTACCAAACACAGCAACATCAGGCTCAACGATATTAAAAAGCTTGGTTACAATTGTAGCAACACCTCTAAAGAACACAGGCCTACTCTTCCCACACAAACCTTTCTCTAATCTCTCAACCCTAATCCAAGTCTCATGACCTAACCCACCACCTTCCTCAACACAACTCACAACCCTCCCACCACCACCACCACCACCACCGTTGTTTACCTTCTTCCTCTCACCGCCGCCGTAGTCATAGAGGTTACCCGGGTTAAAGACGACGACTTTACCACCGGAAATAGCAGCGAGTTTAACGAGATCGCCGGAGAAATCAGATGGGTATGTGGAGAGATCTTCCGTAGGTGAGAATTGGCCTGGGTTGACGTAGATTGAGACGACGGTGACGTCGGCGAGGGTTAGGGATTGGCGAACGAGAGATAAGTGACCTTCGTGGAGGTAACCCATTGTGGGTACTAAACCAATGGTCTTGCCTTGTGATCTCATGGCTCGTGACCATCTTCTCATTGCTTCTTTGTCTCTGATTACTTCTGGTTCCATTGTCGCAGAATTGAGATCGTCTTCTCAGTTCTCACAAATGTGTTCTCGTGAAGATGAAAATGAATTTAAATTATCCAACCGAAATAAAAGCAAACCAGAGTTAACCGATCATAGAGTAATCAGTAATTCAGTATTCCGGTTTAATGTTGGGTAGATTTCTTGAACCGAGTTTGTTGACAAGTCATGGAATACAATGTACATTACGATAAAGAGATGGAATAAATTTCTTAAATTAACATAAGCATAAATGTATATTTAAAAATAAATATAAATATTCGTAAACTTTTAGATCTTTCTCGATTTTCATGATTTTCCTAATTTTTGTTAGTTTCTCTCGATCGTTCAATCTTGATTTCAGTTGATCTCTTCGATCTCTGAATAATTGTTTTTTTTGGGAACATATTTTTAGTGGCTAATCTTGCTTGATACAACATCACATATGCGCAACAAATGAACAGGCCTGCAAATGAATGACATGAGTTATAATTTTGACAATTATTAAAAGCAGTCATTTCACTTTCGCTCATCCAAGCAAGATGACCAATATTAATATATATAGTATACAATCAATTTCTAGCTTCTTTGCTTTAGATGTTTTGAAAAGCTTTTTGAATTCGAGATCCGTATTTGTAACCAAAGCTTGTAGATCTTCTTTACGTTGATAGAGAGTATCTTTATAGAGAAATGAAAGTTGTAGCAAGTTGCAGTGGTCCTCATCACTGGTGGGCAACCTGAAACGGAAAGTTTTTGGTCCATACGATAAACATAAAAAGGTCATATTGTACTATAGATAGAAATGCCCTCAAATTAATAGTTATATTCTACGGCCGCTTCTGCTTGTCGGCTCACCCCAAATCGAGCAATGCAAATTGCAATGAGAACTTGTGTGGTCCTTTGTAGAGGAGATATCGAGTGAACCATAAAATTTTCATGGTTTTTATTCTCACAATCTTTTTAATCCGAATATTAAGAGATTTCACAAAAACTTAGGGATTTAAATGACTTCGTTCCCATTATTGTTGTTGTATATACATAGTTACAAAGGAGAACATAACACATTTATTTACCAACCCATCAAACCTATGAAGCAGAAAAGCTATATAATATGATACATACGAAACACAAAATGAATTAACTAGCAAACTAATTGATTTCTAAAAGACGAAATCTGTTCGAAGATTGGGAGTCTCTTAGATTTGAAACTAGTGGATGTCATCTGTTCAAGCCCAAGAACAAAGTCATCGTCTAAGATATTTCCCAAGACATCCTCCATCTCAGCATCTCGCCTACGTGGTAGTGAAGCCTCTAGTTCACTCAAAAGCTCATCGGCTCGTTGCCTTGTCCTACAATCATCTGCACCCAAAACCCTAGACTCGAGAACCTCGTCAAGAACCGATCTTCCCTCGTCAAACCTGCCTTGTTTGATAAGGCACATCGCTAGGTTGCACGATTTGTTAGCGTCTGGGTCCACCATCTTAGCTTTTCTGTATACCGCTTCTGCTGACAAGTACTTAGCTTGTTGCATATATGCCCACCCCAAGTTCCCCTGTTTATAAATTCCAATTGAATCCATCAGTTCATCGCGGAAAAGGAAACACAAGCGAAACTAGACGAAGAGTTCGAGATGGTAAAATTAAAAATTTAGTTACCAGTAATCTTGAGATTTCTTGTTGAACGGTCACTTGAAACTTTTTGCCGTGAGAGCGAGCGGTCTTGGTGGGTTTACCATTAAAAGCCTCCCCTTGATAGATCTGCCTCAGTTTCCTCTTCAATAACTCAACTTGCTCCTCCATTCTTCCACATTTCTGTTCATTGTAAGATACTAATCTTAGAATATTTGAAAGCGTCTTTGAATATTCGTCTCGCGAAAAAAAAATCAATCTATGCATCAATGCATGGTCTATACACCTCAATGACTACAAGACTATATATATACAACTTTATGTTAGAGTGCAAGTTGATAAATGTATGGTTATAGTAAGACCTTGTATAAGTCGATGAGGACGTTGTCGAGGGAATCTTGGGAGTTTTTGGAACAACGAGGACGGAAAGATTTGATGGCTTCGATGGCTTCTTCAGAACGGTCAAGTTGTTTCATTACTACAGCCATGTCCTTGAGAGCACTGTCTACTCTGTCTCCTGTGTTAATGGCTTTCCAAAACCACACTATGGCCATCTCCGGGTTCTTCTCTATCAACTGTAACCAACATTATTAAGCCATACTGTTAATTATTTGAAACCTTGCTTAAGGCCATACTCATCTGAAAATATATTAAATTACTAATGTATTTGAGCAATTATGAGGTAATGTGATTGGCCAATATAAAATGTAAAGAAGAATATTATTTGAGAAGTGACAACTTATTTGCACCATTCTGAGGAAAAGTAAACGCAAATATTGATGCGAGAATCTGGTTCGTTCGGTCGGTGTAACTAGTGACTCTCATACGCACACCGCACCATCTTGGCTATAAATTTGAACTTTTTGTGTTGGTGCCTAATCAGCTAAAAATAGGTTTATTTTTTTTCTGTCGATTTAATCAAATTTCACTTTTTAACCAAAAAAAAAGGAAAAGAGAAAAAGACAATTACAGTACGACAATTGTCTTTTTATACCTAACTTCCTCGCTAATTTTTTTTCCTTTTTGCAAGAACTCTTAACAATAATCTCGTTTTTTTTTGTCAACATTTCAAGCAAAATATACAATGACATTTCAATCCAAAATTCATACAAATTAACATAGCTACTTTTGGTATCCATAAGACTTTGGTAATAATATTTTTTTTTCTCAAAGATAACAGAAAAACAAAGGGGATTTACAAAAATATGGTGGTAATAGAATTTTTACATTTATCACGCGTGTTTTATATGAAAAGCGTGTTACTATTATCTAAAACAGCGCATCATATTTACAAAAAAGACACGCAAAAATTATGCTTTTTAGTTACCAAATAAAATTATACTCTTTTCAACACGAGATTAATTAACAAGTACTAACAAGTAACAAATAACCGCTTAACATAATCATTTATTGCAATTACTCTAAAAATAAGTGAAAGTTAAGGAAACTAGCATATACGAATGAGTGATATAACACACACACACACAAAAAAAAAAAGAGTAAGAATGAGTAATTGATTAATCTTTTGAGATTCGATTCATGAACCCAAAAAAAAACACAAAAAAACCTCAAAGAAGAAGAAGAAGAATCTAGACCTGAGCATGTTTGGCTTTGACATAGGGAGTATCGCCACTAGGAACTTTATGAATCACATGAAACATTTCATCATCTTTCATCGTATTACTCTTTATTGAGTTGTTATTATTGCTCTTCGTCTTCTTCAAGCTTCTCTCCATCTTTTGCTTCTCTCTCACTTTTCTCTTTCTGAACAATTAAGTTTACAGATTTCTGTTGAGAGGCTGTGAGAGACAACAACTTGTGAACTAAATCATATATATGCGTACGTTTGTAACTGTAAGAAATGAATTGGGTCGATATCTCGTCTCTGTTCAATGGAACTGCCACGTCACCTGAAGACTTCTTACCACGTAGGTGAACGAGCAAAACGTGTTCTTTTACTATTGTCACTGTCTCTTTCTACAGTTTTGGTGTCTTCCTTAATACCCAAAAAAAATATGTTCATATATACATTTTTGGGTGTTTTTTATATTAAGTTTTAAACCACCAAAAGATATTTTTTTTCTCTCTCTTTGCATATATTACAAATCTGTAAACTGGTCAATTCTAACTTTGATTGGAATTATAAATTCTAACACGAAATTGTATAAGAGAATGCACGAAATCGTTTTGTTTAAAATTGATCCGTTTTTTCGAATCTGCCGGAGGATTTCTCTTTGCTCAGAATATTTTTCTCTTACTTCATCCTGACCAGGATCCCACGAGAGTCCAACGTAAAGGTATACTGTTTTGCCCGTTTTTCAAGATCTTTAATTTCTGAAACTTCTTTTGTAAACTCTTACCCTTCTGTTTGGGCAACTAATTTTTGAATTCTTTTTTAATAAATTAAAAATTTGGTTGGAAAAAAAAATATTTGGAACAAAAGTACATCGTTGTTCTTTGACGACGTCTGACACTGTTCATGTATAAATTTGTTACTTCATTTACATTCTAAATTGTCAACATTGAGACGCTGTTGCAGCTGACCTTTATACTTGCGTTTCCTTTCAACAACTTGAATATTTTACAACAAAAAATGGTTGTTTCCAATTTTATCGAGGGAATTTGTCATGCATGTTAATATATAAACGGAACAATTTTAGCGACAAATCCCTAAATATATTGTAACGGATTGTGTGTGAAACAAAATTTATGTATCTCATTTGAGCATATGGCCCAAAACAAGCATCATCTCTCTTTCTACCTAGATATACATATTTATTCATTTAAAATTAAGATTGGAATAATTAAGATTGGAATAAATAATATACTCGAATATGTTATTCCATGAAATAATATATAATATAAATGGAATCTAAGCTATGTAATACTAATTTTAATTCTAGGTAAATCTATTTGTTGTAAAAAAAACTAGGTTTTCAAAATTAATATAAATGACAACTTTAATATTGGGTTTGTTAACATACATTAATCTAGGACAAAAATTCTAAATTTTAATGGACATATTCCATATAATTTTGTTGATATTAGAAATTTTAAAATGTCAGTTTTTTTTTTTCAAATAATAAAGGAGACATATAACTTCTATACTCTCTTCCTACTAGACATGGATAGAACGCATCCAAGAGGCGGGCAGGAGTCCAGGGCAGACCCGCCGCGGGACACATGGTGCCACAACAATTTATTTTATGTCACAATGTCTTCGTCAAACCTTCTCACCGACGGATTTCGTCGAATATGTATACATAAAAATTTGTTATCATGTTTCATGTATGTTGTTTCAATGTTCTCCGTTTGTAGCTCAGATCTTCTTCTTTTTTTTGCTGATTTTGACCTTCAATAATTTAAATGTCAGTTTAAAATTGTAGTCTTATATATATGATCGTGTTATTTCACTATTTTTTGAAGTATGTACTTTACTTTTTTACTTATCTGAAATCACTCGCCTTTCCCTAAAAAGAAAAGAAATTTATCACAGATTCAAGGAAAAAGTAATTAAAAACCGTTATGGACCAACAACTATAAACCACTTATATATATAAATAGAGTTGGCTCGTTTCGTTTTATTGTCTGCTTTAAAAAAAAGAGTAAACAAAACCGTTGACGAATTTGTCCATCACAATCACAATACTTAAGTAGAGTAAATTTGGATACTATTACTTTGTAGAGTAAAAATGTAAAATTGTGTACTCTATTATTCAGCTTAAATTCTCTCTTTTGTTTTTGCTGACTGGTAAAAAAAATTGATATGAGAATAGTTTTAATTTTCTGTTCATTATTTTACTCTGATGACAATGAATTTGGTTGTGCAGGAAAACAATTTAACAATGCGCTGCAGTTCGTGCGGAAAAAATATATTTGCGAGACAAGTGTCGTTAGAAAAATTAAATAGTACATAATAATTGATAATTGGTGAAAGATTTACTTACTTTACACAACTAAATTATTGAATGATAGAAAAAGATAACAAATAGTCCATATTACAAATTATAGATTGATATATTAAAATTTTATATTGTTGTAAATTATTATTTGTTTTGGGTTTAAGAAAAACATTTTCATGCATTTATGAACTTTAAATACCAAATTTATTAAAAGTAAATGTTTAATTATTTGATGTATATATTTTAAATCAAGTAAAATAAAAAATTATATGTTTATGTAAAGAATTGTATTATAGATATGTGTATATCTTCCCATATATTAAAGATTTTTTTTTTTTTTAAAAAGAGAGAAAACCGTACTTTAAACACTTATATCCTCTTCTATTTTGATGTAAGTAGACCGTACCATTTTCTGAAGAGAAAAACAACCAAAATCTACGTATTTTTATTATGTATATATTATACATTGTGTTTGTGCGTTTTTCAACAAATACGTGATATTTGTGCGTTTTTCAACAAATACGTGATATTTGTGTGATTGGTATATTTTGTTTGATCTGTCCCATTACAGTCAAATTCCGCCCTGTTTAACTGCTGCCATTCACCGCCTAAGTATCCAGTTACACCGAGAAGTAATAGATTCGATCCAGGTTAAAGTAGTGGAAGGCATTTCGATCTCATTACCACACAAAAAAAAAGTACCCAAAAACTTCATTATCTGATTTCAATTATCCAATCATCATTGGAATCATTTAAAAGGATTATGTGGATAAAAATATCTAAGTGGTTGCGACATCATCAATAATAATATTAAAACAAGTAACGAATCATCGTCACTCTCACTCGTTATGTGGCGAATACAATAATGAGCCAAAACGTAATGAATCTGGACAGCATACTTAAGCATCATTCACTAGGTTACAAGACTTGCCGTTTAACTCATACACATGGGGACCATCGGCAATAAGGCAGGCAACACTGATAACTTTTGCGGACTCGTGGCTTAGTTATAAGTCAATATTGAATATTTTTTATAAATCCGAAACTAGCGGAGAGATTATATGAATCAAGACGGTTTAATAGCTATATTCAAGGTTGATTTGGTTTGCTTTAGTCTATTCAAGTTTTCCTGCATAACTTAGTCTTATAGTATGGATGCTTACATATTATAGTACTAAATTATTAATAACTTGTTCAATTACTTTTCTTTATTTAAGGTTTTTTTTTGGTTAATACTTTGAATTATTTTAGCTAGTGGAATACATTCGAATTAACTGAACAAGTCATCTTAACTTATCTTCCTTAATTTTATTCTCTTTTTGTCGTCCATTGTCCTTCATTTGCTTTTGGGTTGAATTCATGAACACAAGCAACATTATATGATGAACCATATCAACTGAAACAGCGTGTGTGTGTGTCTGTGGCGCACTAAAACATATGTGTAAGTCATGCATGATTTGTTTGCCCTATCTCTCAGAGCTGCCCTCACTGGATCTTCTTGCTTCTTCTGTGCCTTGACGATTAATATATAACCAGAACTGTGTGTTGCCGACAAACTAGTGCAGCCCCGTCTCAAATTTTTTTTTGTCCTAGGTATATAATTTTTTAGGACCCCTTTTCTAACATAATTTTTTTTTCTTTTTTTTTCTGGTCCCCATTTGCTTAATATATTTAAATTTTTTTTTTTTGTTCCATGGCCATTGCCCCTCTCGCCCTAGGTATGAGCCGCGGGGCTGAACCAGTGAAATCACAAAAGAGAGACTTGATCAATGTATTAGTAAGGCCGACTCTGAAGTCTGATCCTCAGTTAAAATTTGATTGGGAACTCATCATTTATTTCGAGTAATTACTTTGAATATTTTTATACTCTTCTTTTTTGTTTAAATATTTATAATGTATACAAAAACTTATTTTTAAAAAGTACAAGTTTAACATTCTAAGCTTAAATATAATATATTTTAAAAAGTCTTATAGATGCTAAAGAGTGAGTATATACTTCTCTTTTCTATTCTTTTTTTTTTTGTCACGATTCACTTTTAAAGTTCAGTTCTTTCTTTCCTACCAACTTTAAAAATCCATCTTATATTTTCATAGTTGCACTTAAATAATGTGTTACATATTGTTCCCATCTACTTATTGATACTTATATTTTGTTCTCCATTAATTATTTAATCAGAAAGACAATTTCATCCTTTTGTTGCTAAGTCTTAAACCAAAGTAGACACTGTGCTTCGAATTTTGAAATTCACACTTTTTATATTCCCATACATATATATTTTTCTTATATTTTATTTATATGGATATTTTTTTTTTTTTTCTATGGTAATGTTTTTTGCGGATCTACCAGACATTACGTGAGTCGTGGCAACAATGCTGGCCAGAGAACATAGATATTAGATCTTGGTGAACCAAATTGGGAGCAATTCGACCACTAGGGGGAAAATAAAACATTATTCTCCAAATCTTGGAGCTGATACATTGGAACACCATGTTTTCAGATAGATGCGTATAAGAAATGCCTATTTCAGTAGACAAAAGTAATTAATGAATGGCAAACATGAAACATGTAAGTGAAGTCCTTAAACAATAGCAAGGGCAAGATGGTTTAGGAGAGTTTCTTTTTTTCTTCTCGACTACTATAAGTGGACTTGTTAACATGTGTGCCAAGATTATATTAATAGTCTAGTATCGTATCTCAATGCAAGAAATCAATAATCTTCTTAGATTCAAAATTTGAGACTTGATAGCCCACATGGACGTGGTCTAGTGATAGTGCAGAAAGTGCATGGAGAGGTTGTAATTAATTAGCTATCAGCTATCCGAGGAACATTTTGACAACAATTATATTGGAAGTCTGGATCTAAGCTTCGGTAATGATAGTTTATATGGTATTCTGGTAACAGACGATCCAAATACTTCTATATATTAAGGCCATGAATGGTAGTGGGTTTTAAAATAGTTTTTAGATTATGTTTTTTGGTTTTTAGTTTTTGCAAAAAAAAAAAAATGAGAAATGTGGTGAGTGTTTTCTTAAAATTTATAATTAGGTGGATTTTGGTTTCTATTAAGGATTTTAAAGAAAACCAAAAACTAGTTTTCCTATTTCTTAGGTAATCTATTTAGGTTAAAATCTTGATTAGTGAAAAAATAGATTTTCAAAAACAAAATACAAAAACTATGGTAGAATCTACTACCATTCAAAGTCTAATTGAAAAGCATTCCAAACTCGGATTCAGGCAATCCAGCAAGGAGAAGTCCACTATCTAGCACTTCAGTGCGTTTTGACTGGAGTAGCCGAGAGGGTTTATAAAAAAAAAAAATTGAGACTTGATTGATTGGATACATTTATATTAGGGAGTTAAAAGGTTTAGATATAACATTCTATAATAAAAAGTCAAATTTAAAAGAATGATAAAGTTTGAGGGGTTTCTTGGAAATTACTTTAAAGTAAAAACACTGTACGATTTGTTAGCTGAACATACCCTAAAAATCGAAAAGCCTTTTGAAGCAGAGAAGAAAAAAATAATCAAAAAAAACCCTTTCACTTGTCGCACTGTTCCCTTCCTCATGGCGAACAATCCTTCGCAGCTTCTTCCATCAGGTATGGATTTCAATAGTCTGGATCTGCGATTTTGGTACCACCAATTTTGTTGAGCGATTTGGGTTTGTGTGTGTTTGTGCAGAGCTAATCGATAGGTGCATAGGATCGAAGATATGGGTTATAATGAAAGGAGATAAGGAGCTCGTTGGTACTCTCAAAGGATTTGATGTTTATGTCAACATGGTCCTTGAAGATGTCACCGAGTAGTAAGTCTCTTCTTTTTTAGGGTTTTTCTTCTTCATCTTCGGAATTCGATTTTTTTTGCTATATGCTTTAGGAGGTGAAACATAGAGATGTTGACCTATAGGTTTGATAATGCAGAACCCAGAACCCACCTAGGCTTTGGATTTTGTTAATTGCTTTGCTGATGAATGACCTTCATTGTGTTTATATATAGAGACCATTTAGACTGATTCATGTGTCGTTTTGGTGATACGAGTTTTTTTTCTTCTTTTCTTGTATGTAGATTAGTGATTTAATGATTTTAAACTCCTGTTGCTTTGGAGATGGGATCTCAAGTTTTTGCTGTATCAGATTCTCTATTGAGATGTAACGAGAGTGTGTTACTAATTTAAGCATCTGTTGTGCAGTGAGATTACAGCTGAAGGAAGACGGGTTACAAAGCTTGATCAGATCCTGCTCAATGGAAATAACATAGCTATTGTAAGTCAAATACACCCATTTATCTATATCTTCCGAAACTGAAATTGGTTACTTATTCTAACAGTAGCCAAACCAGCCATACGCTGTATAAACTCACTCCCTTGTGATTTCTTTCATCTATCTTTAGATAAACCGTTGACCATTTTAATTGTCGAAATGCTAAGAACCTGGTTTTTAAAATTTGTTTGTGATGTAGCTGGTGCCAGGGGGCTCTCCTGACGATGGAGAATGAGATTTGCTGCTTTGTGTGTTCAGAATTGTGTGAGGAAGGATGTAACTTTTGGTTTTAGATTAACACTTTGTTCACAGAAGAGTAGTAGTTGATTTCTAAACTCTGAATGACAAAGTTTTCATTGTTCAACATTGTTGTGAAAGAGAGCTAAAGCATCATATTTGTTAGACACGTTGCTTCTACTTATTCAAGCTCTTTACATTGCTCTAATGACCTTCCCCATTAGCCACTCTAGCGTTGGACAAGTTATCAACAGAGTCTCCCCTCTCAAAAACAGCTGCAGCTCCCATACCAGTCCCTGTTACATATACATTTTATGCATAAGATCACTATAATTATGGAGCCTATGCAAACTCTGAATATATACCTATGCACATTGAGATTACTCCAAAGCGGCAATCCTTCCCTCTCCGCTTCATCTCGTGCAACAATGTTGCAACACATCGAGCTCCTGTACATAGAGAGACAAACTCTATTAGCCTATACACATCTTGCATATTATTATCTTTTTCACGCAAAGCTTGCATAAGTAGTAACCTGTAGCACCCAGAGGATGGCCAATAGCAATGGCTCCTCCATTAACATTGACCTTTTCCATATCTAGATCTAGCTTCTTACAACTGTACACATATTGAGATGCAAATGCCTGTTTTTAACAGTGGAGAGATTCATAAGTAAGGATAATTCCGAAACAGACAACAACTACTGTGAAACACATTTCACTACCTCATTGATCTCAAATAGATCAATATCGCTGACGTTGAGCCCTGCGAGGTTAGTTGCAGCAGGGATGGCGACAGCTGGACCGATGCCCATTACAGATGGATCCACACCAGTTACAGCAAAACTCCTGCATTGTCCAGGAATCAGATTTGCTCGGTTTCTTAAACCATCAAAATTTACATAAAAGTCTCTCCATATTCATTTATACCTTAATACTCCAAGAATGGGAAGTCCCTTCTTCATTGCAAGACTTCTCTTCATTAGCAGTACAGCTCCAGCACCATCACTAATCTGACTAGCATTGCCTACACAATTCACATACATAAACAAATGCTCCAAACCATGATCTCACTTTTGTCAATGAAATGTGGAAACATATTTCTCACCAGCTGTGGTGGAACCATCCTTTTTAAAGACAGTCTTCAGCTTTGCCAAATCTGCCATGTTTGAGTTTGGACGCACACCATCATCAACAGATACAACGATTGCCTTCTCTGCTTTAGTCTCAGGGTCCACAATCTGTTAAGGAACAATATCGTTCATTGAGAAATCAATCTCTAACAAAAGGGTTTTAAAAGACGTTGATCAGGAGCTTTCTTGTTTCTTACCTTGGTAGCAACAGGAATGATTTCATCCTTGAGTTTACCAGATGCGATCGCAGCTGGAGCACGCTTGTGAGACTCAACCTGTTGATTACTGATCAATCATTACTTATATGAATTTAGAAAGAAACCAAAAAAAAAAAAGTGAAGAGAGTAGGTAAACTAACCGCAGCCATATCTTGCTCTTGTCTTGTGATACCATATCTTTCTGCAACGTTTTCAGAAGTAACTCCCATTGGTAGCAAACAATCACGGGCTTTTGGGAATTCTAGTGCCTGTTCCCATTTAGGAGTTTACAAAAGTCATTACAAAACAACTGTTCTTGTTGAGTAGACTTAATAAATAGAATCATTGAGACAACGTACTCTTGGATTAGAGGTTTGAAAGCCGCCACCAGGCATACTATCAGTTGACATTGACTCCACTCCAGCACCAATACCTGTTGCAGTTCACAACAGAGATAATCAATCTCGAGGCCTAGACAAGTAGTCAGCTAGAGACTAAAAAAAAATGATAAAGCTGCTTATTACCGATGTCGTAATATCCGGCTCTAATAGAAGCAGCAACATCAGCAACTGCTTGTAGTCCAGATGAGCATTGTCGGTTAACAGTTCTGATTGGCACGGTGTCTACCTCGTCGTAAAAGAAGAGTAAAGCAACTCATCAACAAATTTGTTTGTCTATGATCTTCCAATGTAAGAATGTAATTTTGATTTTGAAGTACCAGGGAAACCAGCAAAATAAGCTGCAACTCTACATTCCATTGCTCTCTGAGAACCGGGAGCTAAAACCGTACCAACAACGATATCACCAACTTCACTTGGATCCAAAGATGTTCTTTCCACTACAGCCTAATTTGAACCAAAACATATGGAGCATGAGAAATCACAGATACTAGTTACTAAATCCATGTCTGAGCAAGGTTTTTTAATTGATGTACCTTGAGAACAGAAGCTAGAAGATCATCTGGAAGAGTGTCTTTAAAACCTCCACGTTTCGCTTTGCAAATGGCGGTACGATATGCCCTGAAGAAGAAGTAGTCTCAGAAGAATCAAGAAAACAAAGAAACCTTAAAATGTAAGTGAATGTGAAGCAACTGAGTTTGGAGGACTTACGCTACAATCACAATGTCGTCTCCAAAAGCAGCCATTGGAGAAACCTCAGAAGCACAATTCACAGGCTAAACATAAAGAAAGATTCAAGTCAGAAGAACACACAAAACAAACTTGTGATCATCTTTTCCACAAACAATTTCAATGTCTAATAAAAACTCTATGACTCAAACGATCAAAGACAAACTAAAACTTACAGACAGAACAGAGGATTCATGATTAAGAGAAGAAGAAGAAGAAGAAGGAATTGGATTGAGATGACGAAGAAAAATCTTCTGTCTTTCAGCAGCTTTATCCATGATTCTCTCTGTTTTTTGTGTTGCAAAGCTGAACTTCAAAATTTGTGATTGAAAGACAAAAACTTTCTGTGTAAAACTCAATTGGGTTTGATTGATTTTTCAGGAAAGGGATAGAGTATAAGAAGAAGAAGAAGAAGCTTCAGTGTTCTCATTTTTCTCGTGGGTATCGTTCTCACTAATCTGGTCGTGATTAGGATCCTTGCCCACCTTGTCTTTGTTGTCGTATCGTAAACAAAGTTAAACGGCGTTACGAAAATATATCGCATGTTTTTCATATTTTACGCCACCACAGAAACTCACACCGCTAAGACTGTCAACGGATTATTAATGGGCAACATAAACCAAACCAAACCAAACCAAACCCGGGCCACGTGAGAAGAGTTTTAACTTTTAACAAGTAGACATCATCTTTTTCGGGTTAGGATAAGAATGTTTAGACTTCTAGAGAGAGAGAGAGAGAGAGTATTTAAAGACTATTATCTAACTTCGTACGATATATATCGTGTTGGATAGCTATTATTGAAATTGAATAATTACGGATAATTATAAGTAATTTTGGATAATCTTTTTAAGACTTTATTCTCCTAAACGTTCAATTGGAATATCTATATAATTTACTAAGACCCGTAAAATATTATAGATGAAGAGGGGTCAAGAAATTTACCGGACGATAGATGAGCTTGGTGAGAGTACCAATAGGATATGAAAATCTGAATGTAGACAATATGCAAATGTTGAGATGACTGATTGTTCACAATTATATATAAAAATTAGAGTGTTGAAGGTTGGATGGGAGAGAAAGAAGTGACGTTGCATTTGGCATTTAACTCTTATGACATACTCTTTCGCTCCTCCACCACTCTTCTTACCAACCTCCATTCTTATGTTTTCATCGCTCTATGCTACCTAACCTTCCCTTCTTGTTAGATTTCTTGCATGCAAAACTAATTAATTCTATTTTATTTGTTGCTTATCTAGTTATCTATCCATTACAAAGAAAAGTTTCATCAATGGTAGAGAGCTTTTTTTACACGAATAGTGTCAAGGTCTCGTCACACTTAGACCCTGATACAATTTCATTGTTATGCATAGATTTTATATATCTCTATATATGGAAATGGAATAGAGAGCTGATTCAAGAAGTTGAGGACTTCGGTCCGAAATAATAGAAGTGGGTAGGCCATGATTGATATATTTTTCGGAAAACAA
>NC_025695.1:37161729-37213634 GCF_000633955.1 Camelina sativa
TTTTTTTTTTTTTTTTTGAAAATATGTTAAATTAGATTCAAAAAATAAAAAATGTTATTACATCGTGTGCGACATGGAACTTAAAAGTTTTTTTTGTTGTCCACAGAGAAAGCTGATTAAGTATTAAAGCAGAGGAATCAAAAACGCGATGCTAACCAAATGTCCAATCCATCCTGAAACCGTACATCATCTCCAAGCTGAATTGCAAGCAGTTGGTTTCGAATTTGTCGATCAATCCGTTGAATGAGCTGAGCTTGTGCGATGGGGGGGAGCTTCATGTCGATGGTCATTCCGTTCCCGCCAAAGCGAATATACAGAGATCTGCAAAACGTAACACGCAAGAAACCCAATTGTCCGATGAGACCAAGAAGAAGAAGCCGTATTGACGACCATTTGCCAATCAGTGGAATGTCTAGTGGTGTAAATGCGAGATGCAAGGTTGTTCCAAAGCCCAGCTGTAATCTCACAGCAGAAAAAGAGATGGTCTCTCGTTTCGAGAGCATTGTGACAGAAAACACAGGTTGCATCTGCTCCGTTGTTCCAGAGCATCATCCGGTCCCCTGTGGACAGCCTATTTTGCACTGCTAGCCAAACACAGAAAGAAAATTTTGGAGTGGCATGGGTGAACCATACCCCCTACTCCAACCGACCACACTTGAGGCTTGACGGAGATTATTCCAGGTATCCCTAGTAGAAAAAACAGCTTTGTACTCATCATTCTTCCCTTTCCATAGAACTTTATCTACCTCTGTATTGCGATTAAGCCAGTGCGTATGCAACACGTCCTCTACTGCAGTGAGTTGGGTTGTTCGATGGCGTCTCCGACGACGGGTCCAAGCCTCAGCAACTGTAGCGTGTTGACCGATACCCATATCAATGATTCCCCGTGGTCAAACTAGAGGCATAAGACGACCCAAATGAGACCAGTTATCGAACCAGAAAGAAGTCCTCTGGCCATCATTGACGGTAGTCTTAGTAAAATGTTTTGCAACATCCCGGAACTTCAATATTTTTTTCCACATCTAGGAGCCCAGCTGTGTGGCATCAACTGACCATAGAGAGGAATGCTTGAGAAGAGTTTGTTGTACCCATATAACCCACAACGAATCCTTGGCAAGAGATGATACGCCAAATTAGCTTCAAACAACTCACATCATTGGCTTCTTGCAGAGATCGCAGACATAAACCCCCTTCAGTTTTTGGCTTACTGACGTCCACCCAAGCAACCTTGGATTTATTTGTGTTAAGCTCTGCTCCAGACCAAAGATACGCTGAACAAATCTTCTCCACAGTTCGAATACATTCCCGGGGAAGGCGGTATGCAGCTAACCAGAAATTACAAATGCTCCAAAGAACATAACTAATTAAATTAAGGCGACCAGCATACGAGAGGAAACGTGCGGACCAAGATCCAATCCGTCGTTTGACTTGCTCAATGAGAGGAAGGTAATCAGTTGTAGAGAGACGCTTAGTGACTAGAGGAAGTCCTAAGTATCGAACCGGCAGAGTACCCACGGCAAAGGAGAATCGATATGTAATTTCTTGGTGAACTTCGGGAGAGAACCCCGCAAGGTAAACAATTGTTTATTCCATACTGATACACAGACTAGAGCGCCGTGCAAAATTCAAGAATACCTGGACTATCCCCTTTATGGAACGAATACTACCATCCGAAAATACAAGCAGATCATCAGCAAAGCTGAGATGAGTTAAGCCAATGATCTTACATCGCGGGTGATAGCCAAACTGTTGTGATGTCGCCGCTTTATCCAACATTTTTGAAAGCACATCCATAGCAACAACAAAAAGATAGGGAGAAAAAGAGCATCCCTGGCTTAGCCCACATTTACTGTTGAAAAATCATGCGAGTTCGCCGTTAACTTGGACAGAGAAGGAAGGAGTTGTTATACAAAGCATGATCCATTTGACAAATTCAGGAGGAAACTCCATCGCCAGCAGTGTGTTGTGCAAAAACCCCCATTGAACAGAGTCAAATGCTTTTGAGATATCTATCTTAATAGCACAACGGTTTGATATTGAATCCTTGACCAATTCTGTGGCAAGTAAGACATTCTCAATGAGTAGTCTATTTTTGACAAAAGCGGACTGATTCCCAGCTATGAACTTTGGCAACACTAGTTTCAACCGATTTGCTAATATTTTTGAAATGACCTTGTACCGAACGTTGCAGCAAGATATGGACCTATAATCCTTCATCTCTCTTGCCTCTGACTTTTTTGGAATCAATGCTAATATTGTTGAATTGACTCCCTTGGGTAGAAAGCCTTTGACAAAGAACGACTGAACCGCCAAAACAAACTCGTGACCCACAGAGTTCCAAGCTGCTTTATAAAACTCTGACGTATACCCATCTGGACCAGGCGATTTATCATTTGGCATTGCAAACAAAACCTTCTGAATCTCTTCTGCTAAAACAGGTCGAGTCAAAAGAGTTTTGTCGCGTTCGGAGCAGCGATACAACATCAAACCCTGCAAGACATCAACTGAAACCTCCTCATAGTCACCAGGAACAACCTGCAGGAACTCTCTAAAAAATCTCTCTGCTTCAAGTTTTATCTCATCCGGATCCTTACTGACAGAGCCATCTGGTCTCTGGATCTCCCTAATATAATTTTTTGCCGCACGTTGAAGCACAGCCCTATGGAAAGTTTTATTGTTTTTATCCCCAACCTGCAACCAGTGCAGCTTTGATCTCTGCTTAAGGTATTTCTCCTCCAAATTAGCCACAAGCTCCCACCGTTCATAAGCCATATTTTCTGCATCCATCGCATGCGACGTCGGGAACAATAGTGTCTTCTCCTGTTTCTGACATAAATCCTCATAAGCCTCCTTTGCTTTCCTGACCAAGTCACCCAATCTGTTCTTAGCCAACTGCTGCAATCCCACCTTCAAAGCTTTCAACTTCTTAGTGAAGCGATATAGCGTAGACGTGGACATATGCAGCGGCTCAGTTGTTTGCCAAGCGTTACTGACAAATGGTTTAAAATCCGGTAAACTCGTAATAACATTAACAAACTTAAAAGGCTTCCAACGAGAACATGGATTACCCCCACCTGCCGTGAGATCTATCCGACACCACAAATGATCTGAGCAACCACCTGCCTCAAAAACATTGTATGATGTCGGAAAAGAATGCAACCAACGAGCATTCACCATAACTCGATCCAGTTTCTTAGAGATAAGATCAGTCACCCTTTTATTACTCCAAGTAAAAAATGGGCCATGAGCTGCTAAATCGGAGAGCGAAAAATAGTTCACGATACTTTGAAAATCCCTCATACCTGCCGTGGCCATAGGCTGACCGTCCAGGTGTGAATGCTCTGACAAGTCCAGAGTTTCGTTAAAATCCCCCATTATCATCCACGGCTTACCATTAATGATCGAGCTATCTGCATGATCAGGAAGCTCCGACCACAACTCCCGTCTCTCTGTTGTCGTGTTATTACCATAAATAAAAGAAAAAAAGAAATCCACTCCCTGATCAGGCAGCTGGATTGAACAAGTTATCATCTGTGCACTCTGGTAAAAAAGAGTGAGAAGGACATCAAGTCCCCATACTAGCCAAATTCGACCCCGGTGATTATACTCATAATTTGTAATAACCGACCAATCATTAAAAACTTTAGATACCACCAGTGGAACTTTCCTCTCTCGTACTCGAGTTTCTATCAAGCACCCAAACTTCGACTTATTCTCCTCCACCCATTTCTTTATAACGGAATGTTTTTTGATCTGTTTAAGCCGCAGACATTCCAAAAGAAACCTGACATGATTAACGATTTTTGGAGTTCTTCATACCCGCTCCACGAGTAGAAGAAATAGTAACCGTTTTGTGAGCTGTTTTAGAATCTTGAGGAAGATATGGGCGCATCAATAGATATGTCGTCGGTTTGTCCAGTAAACTTCCTCGAGAAGCAACCACCTTCGTATGCTCTACAAGATGCGTCTCTGCCACATTCGTTACCTCCACATCTCCCTCCCCCATATCCTCATTTTCACTCAGAACAGAGTAAGAATTCGAGAGTGTAGAACCATCAGCCACTGTAGAGTTAGTTCCCTTACTGGGGATGCGGCTCTTCTTCTGAGGGGTGCTCCAACCATCTGCATCCCCCGGTGAAATCGCTGCCAAACCCGCGTCAGCAGAGACAGTAGCCACCGTAGGTGAACCTTCCCCTGTTTCTGCAGTCTGTGCTCCCTCTAAAGCCTTCCCATCAGTCACCAGAGTGATCGGTAAGTCTTGCTCCTCAGGAACCGAATCCTTTGAAGTACTCTCCATTAGACATGAGTCTCTTAAGTGGCCCCACTTATTACAACCAGTGCACCTTGGTGGAAGCCAAGGGTAAAAATAGTGAATAACCGCATCCAAATCTCCTTCCTCTTCACCTCTAATTACGAACTCTCGTGGTAAAACCTTAGTGAGATCAGCTTCAACTAGAATTTGAGCTTCGTCAAAACGTTCACAGGCTTCTGTTTTTTGATGGAGACAAACTGGCTTCCCCACTCCACTTGCTAAGAACTCCAGTCCCCTTTATGTGAACATTGATGGGGGAACATCCTTTAACGTGACCCATAGCTGAACAGACGTCATAGCCAGCTGCACTTCCTCTGCAAACAGAGACCATTTACTAACAATCATCAGAATTCCCATGATATTCCACATACCCCGATTCAAAACCCTACGCCGCATTGTTTCGTTTTTAACACGAAACTTGAGTGTTGTGTCATTGATGACAATAACATCAATCATTGTGGACTTGTCCCCCAACCTCCAGATCTTATGAAGAATCATATGAACTTTTCCAACATGAGGAGCTTTATCATTAAGAAATTTCCCGATCAAGAAATCTTCCCATAGAGGCTTCGACCCCATTAACACCTCTTTAGGGACAATAACCCTCTCCTGCCCATCTACCCGTTCCACCACAAACTTATGTTTTGTAAACACATGTTTTTTAGCCACCATAAGAAAACACTTCTTTGCCGGTGCATCACCCTCATTCACCAACACATTGAAAACAGAGTCGTGCGTAGATCCCACTTGCGGAATCGGAATCTCACTTGGCCTCCGTGCGCTACCATCAAGCCCCACCTCGAGACGACTATCAGACCCACCCTCCGACGCGAGATCAGTCCCAGTATCCACCGGAGGAGACCCTAATGGCGGCATCCTTGGCCGTCACGGAAAAAAATCCTAATCGCCTTTAGAATCGCCCTTGCCACGTCAGCAGTAACAATCTTTTCATATGTACGACATTAGTAATGTGTTTGCAAGACAGTAACATTTTCTTAAAAAAAAAAAATGGTTCTCGATCATAAAAATTGAGTACATGCATGTCAGTTTTAAATGGAAATCAAATATACTATTGGTCCCTATGGTTGAGTAGGAATTGGCCATAGAAAATGCATGCATGTTACACGACCAACAAACCAATTTATGTGTTTCCGATTGTACGTCCTGATCTTTTCCATTGACGTCGCTGTAGAGTTCCGATCTCTTTGATTTCATTATCTTTCCTCATTCAAGCTCAGGGGCGGAGAAGCATATCTAAAATCGATGTTCTCTGTAACGGATCGAGACGAACGAACGTCCTAGCTCATCGAATCCACCAACTCAGGTATTGATTCTAACTTGGAACATGATAGGAGATATTCGCTGTTAGGTTATCGGAAATTTTGAAGGAGAATCATTATAGTTTGATGCGGGAATTTCAAATCTCAGTGTTTGAAAGCATCGATCCTTTTTGTTGATAGATGTTTAAAAATTAATGGTTGACCAAAAAAAAATGTTTAAAAATTGATCAATATGCGGAATAGGAGAAATTACGATTGGTTTCATATTGAGCTTCGAAGTAGAAGAACTGGTATAAAGGTACTGGCAAAGATGAATTCATGGATTTACCTGAGTTTAAGAGAAGATTAATTGGTTGATCGATTTGCTCTTGATTAGACAATGTCAATTCATAAAAAAGATGGAAACATCTTGCTCTTAGCTTCCTCATATATTTTATTAAAAGATTGAAGAAACACAACATTTTTTTTTTCTTCATGGAATTGAGGAATTTTGGATCATTAGTTTGATGATGGGTTTGAATGTTGCAACTTGCAAGGTAAATATATGCTTAATGTGTACTCAGGTTTAAAACATTTATTGTAGGATTCATGAAGACTAAGGGGGTGTATTCAACTTGACATTTCAAGTGATTTGTGTAAAATTTACAAATCCTATGTTATTCAATCATGGATTTTAAAAAGTCTTCTGAAATCCACTGTTATTGAACTGATGATTTAAAAATCTACCTTAAAATCCACTGTTATTCAAAACAGTTTGTGGATTTGAATTTTAATAATTTTTAGGGATTCTGGAGGATTTGAGAGGATTTGTTTAGTTAAAAATACAGAAATCCAAATTTCATGATTTTAGGTGAGATTTGAAAGAATTTCACCATAAATCATATCAACTTCCCTAAAATCTATCAGAATTCTAAATTTTCTAAATCCCATAAAATTCTCCAAAATCATGGTTTCAATACACCCCCCTAACTACAAAAATCTATGGTCATTGTATTTAGGGTCTTTAGGCACACTTCTCTCACCATTGCTGAATGGATGTATAGTCCTATCATTGATAAGCCGTATAATGTCTATACAAGAAGAAGAGCACGTGATACGGAAGCAGAAGCTAGAGAAGCACATGTGCAGCTGGTTGTATAAATACTTTTCGTTGTCATTTGTAAAGGGGCATGTTGTTTGTTAGAGAACAGAGAGTCATATGTGATTTCTGCGGATAAGAGTAATGTCTAGCTGTGTCTAGATACTCTTACGGTTACGAGTAAAGATTGTATCAGTTCTTATCGATAATAAAGAGTATACGAGTTCTTTCTTATCAATTGGTGCGATTGTGGTCGAGATCAAATTCATCACAAAGTTAGGGTTTCGCGTTTTGGGGATTTTTGTTGAAGACCGAGCAATTGAAGATCGAAGATGGTGATGGAGAAAACCTTAACGCCGATTAAGGAGGCAACAACCACAGAGCAAGTCGAAGAGTCTGCGATGGAGTGTTTCAAGCGTTTGGTGGAGATGAATTCGATGGTTCGCCGTGTTGAATCTCGTTTGGATTCGCGGATCGATGCACAAGATCAACAGTTCTTGGAGATTAAATAGAAGCTGGACTTGGTGATAGCAAATTTATCCGATAAAGCGACGATACATGAGATTGGAGGTACAATTGGGAGGTGAACATAAAGATTTTGCGAATTGGGATCAGTTTAAGAAGAGTTTGTTGCTACGGTTTGGTAATTTGAAGTTAAGAGGACCAAGTTAAAGCCTCTTTTGCATCAGACAAACTGGGTCTATAGCTGACTATGTTCAACGTTTTGAAGATTTATCTTCCCAAGTAACTGGGTTGGACGATCAAAAGCTAGAAGGTATCTTCCTCAACGGTCTTACTCCGGAGATGCAAGAATTAGTGCATATGCAGAAGCCAAGAAACTTGCCTGAAATGGTAGTAGAGGCAAGAGCAATGGAATCTAGCATAATAAGAAGGGTGGTACAGAAAGAGCTGTTGTTAGTAGATAAGGATAATAAAGGCACTCTTGGTTCAGATCATAACGGAAATACTCATTACACCACTAATAATTGGAAAACGAAGACTATCTCTACAGATTCATCACAAGGGATTACCAAACAAATAAACAGAGGCGATCTGAGGCCAAGGAAGCATAATACCAATGCTGAGTTAGATGAAAGAAGGAGGAAAGTACTCTGTTTTAAGTGTGATGGACCGTATTCTAGGGATCACAAATGTCCCAACAGAGAACTGAGAGTGTTAACAGTGTTCAATGGTTATGAAGTGGAAGTTCTCGAGGGTAATACTGTTGAAGAAGAAGTGTTAACGCCAATGGGAGAATGTATGGCTCTGTCTTTTAATTCCTTCAGAGGGATTTCGTCTCATGAATCTTGGGTCTGACATTAAAAGGAATGAGAATTGATTTTCATAATTTAATTGGCAAAGGTGAGGGTGGTAATCGCGGAAACACAATGGTTACTTTCTAAGCATATTTTCATGAATTGCTTTTATAGGCTTGGAAACCATGTGATTGGATATGTCTATTGTTTGATATTGCGTGATATGATTATAATATATGATGACATGGTATGATGATATGATGCATGATAGGATGAGTTGATGTGTAACATGATAATTGTTTAACGATGATATGAAATGAGATTATGTGTTGGGGACGCGAACATGATATTTGTTTTGCTTCTCGTGATGGGCAAACCTGAGATTGGTTTTGTGCCTCGTGATGGGCGGACCTGAGATTGGTTCGTACCTGGTAATTGGGCGTACATAAGATTTGTTTCGTACCTGGCGATTGAACGAACATGGGATTTGTTTTGTGTCATGCTAAGCTGATGAGATTTCGGTTTAGCGATATTGTTGATAAATGTGTGTATCGATGAGTATGTGGTATTTTAAATATGGTTTAAGTAATATTATGAATATGCTAGGTTGAGTATTATGTGAAACCGTTATGCTTGTTGGATGTATGCCAAAAATGTGGAGTCTGATTTATGGTATGCACTAATTGTTGAATGTGATTAAAATGTCGTCATTGTATTCACCCTTTTATCTTTTTTTCTCAGGTGTGGAACAAGTTTTACGAATGAAGAGTTTTGTTTTTAAGAAAAAAGCTTTTTGGCGGAACCATTTGAATAACACATTGTCTTGGCCGATAAGGCGGAACGGGTGTTACAAGCACATTGCGTTGGTTAATATAAATGACGTAAACATTATAAAAACAAGCGCTGAATTTCAGACGTTAAACATATCATCACTTGGGTTAGCAAAAAAAAAATTAACGTGGAAGCTTGTTACGTCAGTTTGAAAACCGACCGACGTTATGTTATTCAAGTCAATCAATAATTGACGCTAGACATAAAAAACAAAAATCATATTTTTTTTGAGAAAATTAGAGTTTTAGTACATTTTTAAACTTAATTAGAGAATTAGTACCTTTACAATTTAAAATTAGCAAAACACACACTTTCACTATTTACTACTATTTGAATTACTTTTTAATCCTCTACAAATCATTTTATTTACAAGTGTACCATTGAAGTTATATATATATATATATATATATATATATATATATATATATATATATATTTCTTTATTAGATTACCCCTTGAATCAAATAACTACATTAATATTCAATAGTTTTTTTTCTTAATTTTTTTTCAGATACAGAAAATCTTTGTTTTTTTTCTTTAAAATTTGATGTGTATTTTGTGTGTTGATTTTGTTTGATAATGTTAAATTTTTTTATAAATTTTGTATCTGTATACCTTATTAAATATACAGATGTCTGTACATATTATTTTTTTATAATGTGTACAGATCAAATAACTAATAATACACAAGTTTAACTCGTACATTTCATTTTGTGTACTTATATATTCGTTATTCTACATGTTTTTATCTTACAGCTGATATATAATAGGTTAAATATGAATGAAATAAAAATATTTATATATGTGTAATTCTATATTGTAAATGTGTTGTACGAATGTCTTTTGTGCAACTATCTTTTGTAATTTCACACTACTACACTATACCCCACTTTCTCATCTATTTCACATCTCTTCTATTACACAAATAGTAAAAACTATCTATTTCTCAATTATAAATAGTAAATGTACTAAAATTCCAATTTAGTTTTGAAAATTTACTATTTTGCAAACAAACCTTTTTTTTTTTGTATTTGATGATCACTCACACCACTTCTTGAAGACTCGTCAATTGCTTATAAACCCCATCAGATTTGGAAACAAGCTCTCTATGACTTCCCTTCTCCACAACTCCTCCCTTATGTAACACAGCAATCATGTCTGCTTTCCTTATGGTTGAGAGCCTGTGAGCCACTAACACCGTGGTTCGTCCCTTCATCAGCCTGTCTAGTGCCTCTTGGACCAGTTTCTCCGAGCTCGTGTCCAAAGCACTTGTTGCTTCATCAAGAAGAAGCACTGAAGGATCCTTTAAAACTGCCCTCGCGATAGCCACTCTTTGTTTCTGACCACCTGATAACTGCACTCCCCTATCACCCACGTGTCTCTTGTACCCTTCTTTCATCATGATTATGAACTCGTGGGCATTTGCAGCTTTTGCGGCTTCCATGATTTCTGCCTCCGACGCGTTCTCGTTCCCATACTTGATGTTTTCGTATATGGTTGTTGAAAACAGAGCCGGTTCTTGCTGGACTAATGCTAGCTTGTTACGTAAGCTACGTAGGTTTATAGTTTTTATATCTTGCCCATCGATACAGATTTTTCCGTTGGTCGTATCGTAGAATCTCTTGATCAGTCCGATCACTGTGCTTTTTCCTGAACCACTAGTTCCCACGACCGCAAGAGTTTTCCCAGCTGAAACCCGGAGATTAAGATTTTGGAAAATGGTGATTTCGGGTCTCGTGGGATAGGCAAAGCTCACGGCTCTTAACTCTATATCTTCTTCGACCTGAGTGACCAATCTTAAGTTAGGCTGGTCCGGAGGTATTTCACTCGCTCTATGTAGTACCCTAAAAACAGAACCGAGTGCTTGAGTGCCCTTCACGATATATGGGGTTAACGCAAGCGTTTCTCCTACCTAGTAAGCTGTAACGAGCAATACCATGAAAGATTTGATACTATCCTCAAAGTTTGTCTCCTTCCGCTGAATCAAAACTGAAATGTACCAGAGACCAAGTGCGTAGGAACAGTAGGCGAGACATTGAGATAAACCGTATCCAAATCCAGAGATATGAACTTTGAGTAAGGCATTCTTGGTGGGTTTAGTTAGCTCGCAAGTAAACTGTTCTGAGATTTGCTTTTCAGCACAAAACGCAGCTACAGTTCTTATATTCACAATGGCTTCACGCGCCTTTGAAGTTTCCCTAGAGTAAGCCCTTGTGTAATCTCCTCCAAAGCCTTTTAGAAACAATTGTTGTGAAATATCATAGAGCATTTAACCTTATTCGGTTTCAAAATTAAAAATATAGTTGAGAGAGGATCTTTGGTTTTGAGTTACCTCTGTAAGAGAAGCTGTAATGATAAGAGGGAAACAAGCAGTTACTACGGCTGCAACACGCCAACAGTAGAAAAAGGCAAGTCCTAAGGATGTGACTGTAAGAGATATGTTCTGAACTATTGTTGAGAGGCGATCCGCTATAGCACTCCTAACCAAGGTTGCATCAGCAGATAAGATTGAAATGAGTGATCCAGTGTTATTTTCTTCGAGATCAAACCACCCGATTTCATTCGAAAGGATAGCTGAAATTGTTGTAAAGATATATAAATATTAAAGCATTAAACGAAACTCAAGATGTTTAAAATGTTTATTTTTACCTGAAAACAAGGATAAGCGAACTCGTGAAGTAAGACGCTCTCCCATAAGTGTATAGAAGTAATGTTGGAGGAGATATATAGGAGTAGTTATTACTCCAGCTCCAACAAAGATAACAATTACCTTTTCGACTTGTCGCTTGATCAGACTAGGAGAAGGCGAAGAAAACGTGATTAACACATAAGCAACCCCCATCGAGAATAGTGCCGGTTGTGATCCAGCAAGAACTGCACCGACTGAGCCAAGTAATGCATAAAGCCATTCTGGAGCATTCAGCTTTATAAGTTCCCATATCACTGAAGACGAGCTTAAATCTCCCCCATTTGAATTTTTTTCAGTCTTATCTTGGTCTTCCCTGAAGCTTGAAGTCCTCCTTGAGCTAGAAACTCTTCTTGAACTAGAAGATCCAGCTTGTGTTTTACAAGTTTCAGACATAATTGATCTCGAGTTTTCTTGAGGTTCTGTCTCTTGGCAATTCACAAGAGTTGCGTAATCTCCTCCTCTTGATATAAGTTCTGAGTGGCTACCGGTTTCCATAATCTGACCATTTTTCAATACAACAATCTTGTCAACATTTCTAATGGTGGATAATCTATGTGCAATGACGATTGTAGTTCTTTTTCCATGACAGTGTCAAGTGCTTGCTGAACAATCTTCTCTGATCCGACATCAAGAGCGCTTGTTGCTTCATCTAAAAGTAATATCTTTGGATTTCTTATAACTGCTCGAGCAATTGCAATCCTCTGTTTTTGTCCTCCTGAGAGTTGAGTTCCTCCTTCTCCAACCTATATCGAATGATTTGACCAATAATTAAATAAAGAAGAAATATGAGAAGATATATGATTATGAAAAACCAAATAATTTACTTGAGTATTGTAACCATTGGGTAATGATTTAATGAAAGAATCTGCGTTGGCTGCTTTAGCAGCTTCTATGATCTGAACCATACTTGCGTTCTCTTTACCGAGAAGAATGTTTGAAGCTATGGTTGTGGCGAATAATGCCGGTTCTTGACTCACTAATCCCATATGTTCTCTCTACCATTTAAGCTTTAGGCTCTTGATGTCATTTCCATCCAAGAGAATCTCCCCTGAGCTAGGTTCATAGAACCGTTGCACCAATGATATGATTGTGCTTTTCCCTGAACCACTTGGACCGACAAATGCAAAAGTCTTGCCTGAATGTATTGTGACACTAAGATTCTCAAAAACCATGCTTGTTCTAGAAGGATATGCGAAAGAGACTTGATGAAACTCAATCCTCCCAGCTACATTTTCCAATGATGTTCCATTGTCTCATCTCTCAGAACTTTCAAGATTGTTGTTTCCTATCATTTTAAAAATATTTGCAGCAGCAACTCTGCCTTTCGAAATTGCGGATAAGCTAGGCACGACACTACCCAAGGCGCTGAAAGTGTAAGATAATGATTTGTATGATGCAATTTGATGATATATCAAGAGAAATTTTTGGATATTTACTTACAATCCACTATAAATGACATTGAGGATCGTTGTGAAGGCTTTTGCACCGTTGGTTTTGCCGTAGCGTACAAGAATACTTGCATACCAAAAAAGCAATGCCCAAGCACAAAACAAGATGCTAAATGTTAATCCAATTCCTAAACCTTTAGCAATACCGCTCCTTTTACTGAGTTTTAAAGCTTCCTTGAGAGACTTTGAGTAAGATTTTACAGCTTTCTCTTCACCTACAAATGCATACACTGTTCCCACCTGTGACATAACCTGATAATCAATAGAGAATTATGTTAAAAAACCAATTAAATAAAAATAGATCCTAATATTTTATCTATGTTTTTGCTTTGATTTCCCATTTTGTAGCATATCATACAAATTATGTTGTTAGTTTGGCGTTTGCCTTTAAAATGTTTTAGGGACATTTTTAAGAATATACTAAATTTTTATAGAAATTTGAAAATTACACTCAATATTATAGTTATTTGAAAACTACACATTTTGAAATGAAAATTGACAGATATACCATTTTATTAAAAATTATTTATTAAAAACAAGAAAAACTAATTCTAAATTTTAAAATAGTTCAAATTTAAAAATAAATTACTTTTTAAAATTGGTAAATATGGAATAAATTATTAATAAAAATAAATTATAACAAGAATATATTTATTGTATTTTAAATAATGATTACATGAATCAATTTTTGGTCTTAAAATTTTGAATAAAGAAAAAGAATTTAAATATTTTTTTTGAGATTATTTAGATTTAAATTTATTTAAAAATAAATAATTCAAGATTATACAATTTACAATATATATATATATATATCAATGTTTTAGACTTATTTTAATTAATGTTAATTTTTATATAATGTCAACTTTTTGAACAATCGTTTTTTTTACTTCTGTTGACTTAATTATCTTTGTCATCGACTTATATTAAAACATTTGATTTATGTTATGGTTAGTGGATTTATAACATAGTCGATTCTTTTTAACTATTGACTTATTTTTTTGTTCATCGATTTATATTTTCTAATGTTTATTTATTTATTTATTGTTGACTTATTACATTTTACATTGATTTATTAATAAGATTGATATTTTGAATGGTTGATTTAAGTTTAATTTCTGTCGTCTTATTTATTTTTCCTTCTATTTTTTTAAAATTTTTTTCATTTTTTAATTATTTTTTACATCGTCGACTTTTGATGATGTTGAATTATTTGTTTTATTTATTGACTTATATTTTGTTCTCATCGATTTATTTTGTCTTAGTAGACTTATTTAATTTTACGTTGACTTATTAATATTTTTGATTTTTTGAACTATCGACTTATATTTTATTTCTGCTGATTTATGTTTTTTTTTGTTGACTTATATTTAAAAAGCTGAATTCTTTTTCTATTAATTGATTTGTTACACAGTCTATTTTTTTGAACTGTTGATTTATTTTCTAAAAGCTCACAATATTTGAATTTTATTAAACTTAATAATTTTTAAAATAAATTAAAATTGTGTAACTTATAATTCGAATTTTCAGTAAAATATTTTATATATCGAAATCTATATTTATTATTTAAAAAAAATTATTGAATGAAAAAACTAAAGAATTATTAGTGAATTGTATATATTTTGAAAACTAATATTATCTGAAATTTTACTAAACATAATTCTTAAAAGAATAATTGTAATTAATTTTATTTTATTTTTATATTATAAATTTTTAAATTAAATTATAAACAGTACAAGATATTTTAATTAATACTTAAGGGCATATTTTATTTATTTTATCTGAGTTTTAATCTTTTAGTTATTGATTAATATTATATATAATAAATTAATTTATCATTTTCTAAAAACAATTAACAAAATTTTGAATATCTAGTTTCAAAATGTTTTTAGAAATAATTTTGTCAAATGAATTAATTTAGTTATATTATATTTTATTTTAAAATTTTAAATTAATTTTTAATTAAAGACAAAATAGTCATTTTGTGCAATATATAAAAAATTTAGTATAGATTTCGTATTCCTACTAAAATTAAGATATGTATTCAAAAAATTTCATGTTTTTATGGTCAATTTTCTTTTCTTTTTTTTGTGAAACACTTTTTCACATGTAAACACATATATTAATTTCTAAAACAAACCTCTTCTGCGACTTTTGCTGCATTAGCATAAGCAGCTTCACTCTTCTCTGAGATTGTAGAGATGACTATAGCCTCCTACTGCAACTGCTATCAATGGAACCACTCCTAATGTGAGCAACGTTAGCTGCCATACCGACAAAAAACCGATGACAAATCCCGCAAGGAACTGACATAAGTACCGCAAAACATGGCCGGTCTGAAAAACAAAACATTTCATCAAGTTTCAAAGTTTTTGTTTCGTCCTTATAATTAATTAGAAAGGGTTACTTTATCGCCAATTGCATCTTGAACCAAAATTGCGTCGCTTGAGATGTGGAAAATGAAGTTTGAATCTCTAGTTTGTGTATCGAAGAAAGTAATATCTTTTGCTAGGATTGATTTGAGATAACTTATACGCAATGGCCGTGTTTGTCTTTCCCTTGTTTGCATCCAACAAGCAACACCTGTCAAATTGCCAATAAACCATTTCAACTTTAAAACATGAAAAGCGTTCTTAGTACTATATATATATTAAAATAACAGATCAATGTTGCTAGACACGTACCGATCCAGGCTGATACCAAATTGACCAATCCTAGGTAGACCAAGTAGAGAGCATTCTTGAAACAAATAACAAAATTAGTATTAGGAACTAATTACCAGAAAGATCAAGAGGAAGAGAAAGAGAGAATCTTAGTTGGCGGTTTCTGAAGAAACCTGTGAAACGTGGGAAGATATGGCTTTAGGATCTTTATAAAGATTTCGAAGAGAATCTAGCATTCCACCGAAGAACACGAAGAAGAACGGAAGCGTAACGCCATGAATACAATTGCCTAAACCGCCTAGGAACATCAGAAAGCAATCAACATGATCTGCTGCACCAAACAAACCCATCAATGAAACTGATTCCTTCTTCATCTTTTTCTTCTCGTCCATCTTTGTTTCTGGCTCAGCCTGGATATTTCCATTAGAGGGTGGTTGTGGTTCTATGTTATCCATTTTCCCTGAACACTGACACAGTGACTAAAAACAGAGAAATTAATACTTGAGAGCGTAGATGAGTAGAGTGGGGATTTAGGGTGTTTGGCATCTAGTGTTTAAGAAGAAAGATTTAAGAACAACAGATTGGTTTAAGAATAACTATCTTATTAACTTAAAACTTTAAGCTCTCTCTCACAATCTCTCAATCTTAATATCTCAAACTCATAGGTTTATCACACATGGACAACTCTATATATATAGAAACTAATCCTAACACAAATAGTATTATGTTTAGATAACTCCTAAACACAAGCTAATCTTAATCCTTTAAGGAACCACTACTCGGTAGGATAAAGATGATTTCTTGCTTAAGCTATCATTTTCTTCGAGCTTATCCCAACATGGCAAGTGGGAAAAAAGGTATCATGCATAGGAAATATAGACAAAGTTCATTTCCCTCTCGCTCATTTAATATCACCATCTTTCTAACTAATTTTTTGACAACTCAGTAAAAGCCAGGTCCGCCCCGGCCGTAAGTGGACCATAACGAGTTCGTCTTTATCTATTTTTAGTCACTGTATACATTTATATATTATGCAGTTATAAGAGTTTCAGACTAAATAGTACGTAATGTATGTTTATAGTTTTAAGTTTCTTTTGAACACAACTCACGAGTATTTTTAAAACGAAGCTTCTTTAAAACAAATATGTGAGTATATATAGTTCTTCTTTTGTTTACATGTGTAACTTGTTTTCATTTATGCATGGTTCAGCTCCACGTGAGCACCTCTAACATCGATCGACGTTGGTAATTGCAGATAAATAATGTTCTGGAAATAATTAAATAATCTTTCGCACATCTACCTTACAAAAGACTAGACTTCTTCACAGAAACAATTTTTGTGAGTTTTAGACATTAAATCGAAAATCAAACTCTGATTGATTGGCTTTTTCAATCATTTAAGGAATAAGGTACGTTTACAGTTAGATAATTAAATTTCAGAAAATGTAGTCATAGAAAACGTGTATACGGTTCTTGCTTCTGATTTAACTAATATCACTATTAATTATACTAGCTTAGACCCGCAGGAGACCGCGGGATGTTATTCTATACATTTTGAAATACATTTAATGTTAAAATTATGATTTTTAATTTTTTTGAATTATATTAATCATGAAAATTATGGTTTACACAATGTTAATATATAGAAATAGACTGAAAAAACCCTACAAAAGTTTGTTACTCTGTAGTATTTGTTATTACAATTATTTACATTTAAGTCGGGTAAATTCAATCGTAAAATTTTCTTAATTCTACTATATGCTATGTTTTTTTTTCTCCTATTAATTGTTATGGGAGATATATTACTGTAGTTTTATTTTGTGGTGTATTTTTTGTAGTTTACAAATTTAATCATCTAAGTTTATATAGTTTGTGTTGTTCTTATGTTATTATTTTTTTGTTTCCTTTTGTGAATTACTTTTTTTCTTATAACAAGTCCACATATGTCAAAGTAAATAGACATATTTTTAATTTAGTTTGGTTTTGTGTTGTTATTTAAATACTATACTTATGTTAAACTGTTAAACTGTATACAACGTTTATAAAGATTAAGTTATTTTAAAAGTTATAGATGATGTAGTTTTCTTGAATTTATAACATTTGGTTTTCGATCTTAAACATTGTTTAATTTGTCATTGGTGTTATTATATGTGAATCTTGAGAGACAAAGAATATTTGTTATCACACACCAAAATTCAAACACTGCAATCATCACTGTGAAAAGGAATCACATAGTAAATGCATAAGCAATAAGAAAGACATATGATAATTTTTTTTTTTATAATACGCAACTGATTTACTCTAGTTTATGTATGCTTCAGTGCTTCACAAAGAGAGTTTATCCTCCCATCACGTTTGAGAGATTATTTTAGACTGTAGTTTGGTTCATATCCCTTATATATATATAAGCTTTTTTCATAAAAACAAAAAAATACTGACGTGTTACGCTTACAAAACCCTAGAAATGATTTCTTTATTGGGAAAAATGGCATAAAAATCCCCAACTTTCAAATTTGGGACGGAAAAAAACATGAACTTTCAAGATGTCGTTTTAATCCCAAAGTTTAGTTTGACTTTTTGATAAAATAGTAAAGTTTTGTTAACCTGGCCATTTTAAGCACGTTGTTAAGTTTCCGTTAACGGAGTTAATTTTCCGTTAACAATCTCCGTTTAGTCAAAGACAAGTTATATATAAGTTTGTTTTCTAACATTTGTTTAAAGAATGTAGTGGTCCATTGGTTAATGAGGTAGTTTGGTTTTCAAACTGCCGCAGGTTCGATTCGCTCTAAACGTAGGTTTTCTTCTTTTTAAAAATAAAAGATTATATGCGGATTCGAACTCGAGACCTGGCAGCCATTAACAACAAAATGTAACCAACTACGCTAGGTAGATTTTTCCCTTTCTTTATTTGTCCTCAGTTTTTTTATAGTATTTCTATTTACATAACATTGTATTTTTTTTAATGACACCCAAAATTTAATTCTTTTCTTTTCTTTATAACTTAATTATATCACTTACTTACAATTTCATAAAATTTTAAGAACTCTTGATTCATATGGTGAGATAATATAAAATTCAAATTAGAATAATTTCCATATGTTAAATTTTAATTATTATACAAGAATTTTATATATTCAAATAAAACTGAAAATATATACTACACAAATAAAATTTAGATCCCAAATAACAATTTTACAGATAAATATTATAGATTTTGTATATATAAATTACAGTAAAATTATTTAATAATTATTTTACTTTGCACATAGTGCGGATTGTTATTTAGAATAAAATAAACTGCTAAAATGATGTTAGATTACAAATAATACGTAACCAATATGTTTAAAGAACTTTGTGTCCCTTAATGAAGAAAATATCAAGTTCCCTCAACTCTTCAAAAGTTATAAACCCATCAAATCAAATCAGAGACACATAAAATAAACCATATAAGTATATATACACATAAGATGTAAACAAAAATCACATAGGTCATACTATCATAGTATTTCTAAGGTGAAAGCCTCAAACGTAACTTGTTCAGCCGAATATACTTGAGAAAATTTTCAGATTATTCGAGTTAATCAACCAAAACACAAAGGTTTTTCCCAAAATCAACATTAGAGTTTTCCTCTGGTTTTTTTTTTTTTTTTTTTTCAACAAAAGAATCAGCTCAGACGAGCTAATTTGAAGGAATGTTGTTTACAAACAGAACAAGAAGCAAAGATAAACGCGCATAGCGTGCCAGATTATCCGCTTTTACATTTGCATTACGAGAAACATAAGATAAAGAAAAAGAAGAAAATTCCTCCCTATCTGTCTTGATGCCATCTAAGTAGGTAATGAAAGCCGGCCAGTCGTGAGGAGAAGACACTATCTTCAACAAATCTGAACTGTCTGTAAAGAAAGCCACATCCCGGATATCGTGGCCAATCATGCATCTCATCGCCCAAACGAAAGCTTCAACCTCTACATGCAACGAGATAGGCTGCGCTGATAGTTGGTGGCTCCAAGTAATGGTGGTGATCCCTGCAAAGAAGTGCAAAACCATCTTGCACCTGCAAAAACATTTGTCTCCTTCTAGGAGCCATCGACAAAACACCGATGTCCGGAATAAGCCGGAGAGTAGGGAGGAAAACTCCCGCGTGACCTAATTGCATGAACGATAGGGGAGGAGGGAACCTCCTCAACCTCAGCTTCCACATGAGCCTGCAGCCACGAGGACGCTTCCCCTTGTGCGACGCGCACAATGTCAGCCGGATCCTCAATCTGGTTCTCAAACACCCGAGCATTCCACGCCTTCCATATTTGCCACATTAGCCAAGGAAACACCTTTGTTTGGGACCCCGGATTCATAGAACCCAGAAAATGATCCACATTAGCATAGATGGACTCCGTCAGGAACTGAAGTGGCCCCATGGGCACATAGGCCAAAGCCCATACCTGACGGGCTGGCGGGCACCTGAAAATAGCATGATTAGTAGTCTCCACATCCGCCCCACACCTCATACATCCAACATCGCATGCAATGCCCCGCCTGCTCAAATTATCTGAAACCGAGATACAGCCCGTCAAAACTTGCCACATGAAATGTTTTAGTTTTGGTGGACAATGGACCTGCCAAACCTTAGCAAGAAGAGGTGTAATCTCAGGACCAGACCCAAAAGCCTGAAAGGGAGGAGAAGAACCTAGACGTGCCGTATCATACCCTGATTTAGTCGTATATTTACCGCACTTTGTGAAATGCCACCCAAAAGAATCTGCCAACGGGACATTACTAAAAGGAATAATCTCTATCAAAGTAACATCCACAGGATCAAAAAACTCCTCGAGCCGATCTCGATGCCAAGTATTCGTTTGAGCATCCATGAACTGAGACAAACGGAGAGTTGGGTCATTAAAAGGACCGTTGCTTATAGCTGGTATTGGGAATTGAGCTGGAACCCAGGGATCAGTCCATATAGAAATTGTGTCACCGGAGCCAACCCTTTTAATAAACCCGTTGTGTACCAAAGATCGAGCTGATACTATACTTTGCCATCCATAGGATGTAGAGTAAGATCGTATCGGGTCCATGGGATCCGAATTCCGGTAGTATCGACTTTTGAAAACCCTGGCAAACAGTGAGTCCGGAACCTCAATCAGCCGCCATAACTGTTTAGCCAACAGTGCCTTATTAAAATCATCAACATTCCTGAAATCCAAACCACCGATCTGCTGGCTGCAGCATAGCTTCTCCCAAGCCATCAGTGCATACCCCCGGTCTGACCATTAGAACTCCACCAAAACTTCGCCACTGCACTAGTAAGCTTGGATGTATTCATTTTTGGGAGGCAAAAACAAGACATCACAAAGGTAGGGACAGCCGTCGCCACCGACTTAATCATCACCTCCTTACCCCCTTTAGACAACAATTTAGCCGACCAACCCGTTGTCCGGCCCTGAAGCCGGTCTTGGACATAAGAGAAGTTTTCCTCTGATTCTGTACATAATATTCATGATAAAAAAGTTCGTAATAAATTTAGAAATTTCTTGTAGCCAATTTCTGACACAGAAAAACAAACAATAGAATATAATTAAGGGATCTATGCGTTTTGCTTGAAAGCAGCAGCACCGATGGTGCCATTTTTCTTTACATTATTTGCACCAAAGTATTTCTTTATCTGATACGTAACCTTGTAGTTAGAAAAATTACAAATTTACAATCCAATTGATAATTCTGTAGAAATTTACTGATTGATTTAATTTTTTTATCTTTTCTGGAGAATTTTGAATTGCTATCATCCACAAAAATCTTGCATAAAATCGAGAAGTAACTTCATTATAAATTTTCTTCAAGCTTTATAAAAAAAAGCAGTTTAAGCGTTTGTGAGCTTTTAAATGACTAAAATTATATGATGCTTCACATATGTACATGTGGAATAGAGGAAAAAAAAAAGAAAATTTATTATTGGATGAATATGCTGAGTTGTATTTATTCTTATATTTTGATTGGTTATCTGTTTTAAATAATGTGTCAGCTCCAGGTTTCTCCAAAAGGCTAAGGTATCATCACCTGAAGAGAAACATATTCTAGTTTTATTGTATTGATATACATGTTGGTTCAAATTAGTCTTCAAAAATGTATATACATTAAAAAATGAAAGTATTTACTTTTCGTTTTATAATGTATATACAAAAAAATATAAATGGTATAAAGATGTCATTGTCATAAAATGATAACGCCGTGAAGTGTATTGTTTTCACTTCATAATTTTCAATAGAAACTTCAGAAAAATTAGATTAAATGAATTAAACAAAAACTTCTAAATATCTTATTATATAAAAGTTGATTACAAAATTACTCACTAAATAATCGTGACACGTGTCAATTATTTCGATACAATTTTGACATGTGTCAAATCTAAATTTACTAAAATAATTTCTTAAAAAAATAAAAGTTCTAAACCTATTATAAAAATGAAATGTGTACATAAGTAACAATAAATAATTACTTATAAATTCTTTTTTTATTATATTTAGTAATTAACATGATCGCGACAAGAGATTTTGACACATATCAAAAAATTAGAAAATGAAAGCTAACAATTTTATTATGTAAATTGTAAAATTTGGTTTCTAATGTTAGTCGTTAATGTGTGATGATGACATATGTCAAGTTATTAATTTAATATGGTGACCACATATCAAAATATGTTATTAATGTGATCCCGACATGTGTCATTATATAAATTTCCGTGTTAGTTTTTTTCATTTAATAATATGTCAGATCAATTTTTTGTTCTTTTAAAAAGAAATATATAATGTTTTTAGATTATCTATTTTAGTTTCTATTTTGAATTGCTAAACTACGTAAGGCTCATACTATATCATCGTGCTTATTATTTTCATTTTTCATTATGTCAAATTTATTGTCTTTCAATTTCTCAAATTTTATTGAGTTGGTCATAAACTGTAGATTTTTTTTTTGAGTCTTTCATCCAAAATATCTTTTTAGTAAACAATTTACTGGTTAAAGAAATTGCCAAAAAAAAATTAATGGTTAAAAGAACTATGTCAAAGTGAAATTAAAGGGAGAAAATTGGTTTAATTAGCTTATTGAAATATTTTATAGATGATGATAATAAAGATACTTTGACAATAAGATATTTTTGGGTGTAAGAACACATTATTCGTGGTTAAATATAGAATAAACGTATATTGAACGCTTTGACGGATTATCTCATATTTGCATGTAAAATATGTTGTGAGTAATATTTGAAATGATGAATATTTGACAAAAATTTTAGTAGACGATAATTTAGTTTTAGATGATTATAATAATTGTAATCATAAGTTTAAAATATAAAAATTAAATTAGTGTATTAAAGTAAAAACAAATATGATTTTTCCTCTAACTAAAAATATATATATATATATATATATATATATATCTTATTTACAATAAAATATTAATATATGATTTTAAAATCCAATTCATTGGATACTTTTAAAATGGCACATCATGACAAAAGGAGTAACGTTGAATTTTTTGATCACTTAAGTTTCATTAGTTTTGCCTCACGACGCTTACATTGTATCTCGTTCTTAAATCAATGCAATGGTTTAGACGTTAAACAAAGAAAATAAAAAAGCTCTGGGAGTCGAAATTAGAAGAAATTTTATAATGCATAAAGCACTTGCATAGCCACAAAAACGTTGGAGACATAAAATTGGATTGCAATCTGAAAAGGACAGAACTTATAGCTAGTACAGTTGATAATTTCATCAAATTGATTAACTTTTGGCTTCAACTGTATCAACTATGCACTGGTCTCTATTTGGGTTGGTCATTAATAAATTCAGCAAATCTGTATAACTCACCCCAACTCTGTACCCTGAATAAATTCAAGATTTCTCTAACAGACTCGAGGTCAAGAAGATGCGAATTAGACAGAGAAACGGAGCTGAAGAGAGAGAGAGAGAGAGAGAGAGAGAGAGTAAAACTAAGCTTCTGATAATTATCATTAACGAGTAAAGTGTTTACAAAGTCGGTTATACACATGTGTAATCTCTTATACTAAGCTAAAGTATATTACATGTGTAATCTCTAATACGTACTAAGCTAAAGTAGATATAATACAAAGTATAAATACAAATGAGTAAAGTATACTCATTATACTATACTATTGTTTTGAAGTTGATTTAAGAAGTTTAAGATTGTCTCAAAGAACACTTTCTTTATTGCTTATGAAAATTATCTCAAAACTTAAGCCTCACAATCTCTCTCTCTCAAATCATAAGTTAAGTCACAACTAGACTATCTTCTCATGTATAAAACCTTAGTCCTAATCCTAATAGGAAAACACTTATGTTAGATAACTCCTAACATCTTTAGTCCTTATCTCTTAACCATAGCTCAGTTAGATAAGGATTATCCTATTTCTCAAGTTGACTTCATGCTTAAGCTAACATTCTCCCTTCTAAGCTTGAAGTCTTGCTTGTTCATGTCCTTCACATCAATGAGATCTCTCATCTCCTTAAACTTGGTTCTTCCTAAGGCCTTTGTTAAGATGTCCGCTTTTTGTTCCTCCTCTGGAACATGCTCAACTTCGACTTGACCATTCTCGAATGAAATGGTACCTTGTGTGTATATGTTTGCTCCGACCGGTGAAACATCGGGTTCTTTGTAAGAGCAATAGCGGATTGATTATCTATTCGAATAAGCACTTTCTCACATGGTAGCTCGGTAATCTCACTAAGAAGTTCTTGGAGCCAAATCGCCTGCCTTGCTGCCTCGGTTGCAGCCATGAATTCTGCTTCACACGAAGACAATGACATTGTGTCTTGTGTTTGGGAACACCAAGTAATCAAACTCTCATCTAGGTAAAACACATGTCCTATTGTACTTCTTAGACATTGCTTCATGGCGGCTCCATGTGATTCTTTAGGACTCTGAATGTAGCGACTTAAAATACCTACACAATATGAAAGGTCAGGCCGTGTGTGTAACACGTAACAAAGTGATCCTATGATCCTCCTGTAGGTCGTTCCATCAATATCCTTTTCTTTTGTTGCTTTTGACAGTTTTAAGCCTTCCTCCATTGGTGTATGTGTCGAATTGCAGTCTTTCATTCCAGCTTCCTCCAAGATTTTCAATGCGTATCGTTCTTGATTTAGAGTTATCCCTTCCTGTGTTTGACTTACTTCAATTCCAAGATAGTAAGTCAACTTCCCCAGGTCGCTTATTTCGAATTTTGATGCCATCTCCTTCTTGAAGTTCTTTATAATCTTTAAGCTAGTTCCTGAGACAAATATATCATCGACATAAACTGCAACAAGAAGCACTTCATGATTCACCTTTCTCCGGTAAACTGACGTTTCTTTCGAACACCTTCTAAACTGTAGTTCCTTGCAAACCTGGTTAAGTTTTTCGTTCCACGCTCTCAGAGCTTGTCGCAGGCCATAAAATGCTTTGCGCAGCTTGTAAACTTTGTCTTCGCTCCCTGAAGTACAAAACCTTCTGGTTGCGAGACATACACCGTCTCCTTCAGCTTACCATTAAGAAATGTCGTTTTGACGTCAAGATGGTGTATTTCCCATCCTCTAGATGCAGCAAAGCTGATGAGGAGACGAATTGTCTCAATTCGAGCAACAAGAGCGAACACATCTTCGAAGTCGATTCCATACTTCTGCACATAACCCTTTGCAACCAATCTAGCCTAATATTTGTTTATGGTGCCATCAGAGTTTCTTTTCAACTTGAAAACCCATTTCAAGCCAATAGATTTTGCACCTTATGGAAGGTCAACCAGATCCCAAGTCCGATTCCTTGTGATTGAGTTTATCTCATCTTTACATGCTTTTAACCAGCTTTTGGAGTCCTTTGCTTCTTTAAAATCTCTTGGTTCATTGTTCAAGCACATTAGCAACCTTTCTCCTTCTTCCTCAGTGAGCAACACATAATCATTAAGATATTTAGGCTTAGTAACTACTCTCACAGATCTTCTTAACACGAGTTGCCCTTGTTCTCCACCATCCTCTTCTTCCTCATCTTTCACTTCGCCTCTACTACTAGCATTGGAGTCTGATTCTGCAAATTTTTGTTCGTTGACAACGTTGTCCTCTATTTCGGCCTCTGTTTCCAAACCTGCAGTTTCTGAGTTTGCATCATTGTTTCCGTAAGCACCAATTGTAGCATTCATGTCAAACTCTCCTATTCCACGATTTCCGAATTCACCAAGCTGGATTTTGAAGCTCCCAGATCTACTTTGTTCTTGACTACCTTGGTTCCAGTTCCAACCTCTTGATTCATCGAAAACAACATCACGGCTCACCACTACTTTATGCGTTTTTGGATCAACTAGTCGATAAGCTTTTGTTCCTGGCTCTGTTCCTAGGTGTACCAGTTTACGGGATCTATCATCTAGCTTTCTTAGGTGTGGTGTTTCCACTCTTGCGTATGCGATGCACCCAAATATACGCAGATGGTTAACATTCGGTTTCTTGTTTCGTAAAACTTCATATGGAGTTCTATCCTTGACTGCCCTTGTAGCTACTCGATTCAATAAATATGTCGAGTGTCTGATTGCTTCTCCCCCACAAGTAACTCGGGACACTCATGTGCTTCATAATGCTCATGGTCATCTCCAATAAAGTCATGTTTCTCCTCTCCACAACGCCATTATGTTGTGGTGTATATGGAGCTGTAAGATGTCGTTTAATCCCTGAAACAGCATAGAAGGAATCAAACTCATGTGACATAAATTCTCCTCCTCTGTCTGTCCGGAATGTTTTTATCATCTCTCCTGACTCTTGTTCTACCACAACCTTAAATTTCTTGAACTTGTCGAATGCATCACTCTTTTCTTTCAGCAGTATCGTCCACATGTACCTTGAGTGATCATCTATGAGCACAAAAATGTATTTATTCCCAGACATTGTACTTGGTTTAATAGGACCGCATAGATCACCATGAATGAGTTCTAGCACTTTTGTTGCTCGATACAATGAAGCCTTAGGAAACATTTTTTTTGCTTGTTTACCTCAAAGACAGGATCCACAAATTTCTTTTTCAAATTTTACTTGAGGTGTTCCAATAATAAGCTCCCTCTCCATCATTGACTTCAACGTATCATGATTTATCTGTCCTAGGCGTGCATGCCACCTACTTGAATCACTCATCGTTGTTAGGCTCAGACACAATGTGTCATTTATCTTCATACAAACCTTATATAGGCGGTTATTTGATCTAGAAGCCTTGACAAGTAATTTTCCATTACGATCATACACCGTTAAGAATACTTCAGGAATAAAAGGGTACCGGAGCCTAGGTACCTGGGTTTCGCTGAAGGGGAGGCCAAAGTATCGTGGTGCATAGTTTGAGGGGAGGTTTGTTGGGATACAAACAATGTCCCACATCTGAAGAGTTCTCCTCTCATTCTCACGTTGCAACCAGCTTCAGTAGCTTGTCCATGACTAATAATATTACTCTTCAAACCTGGAATGTAATATACTTCAGTCATTGTTCTTGCCTCACCATTCATATCAACAAGCTCGATAGATCCTTTTCATTTGATGTCAATGCGGGAATCATCACCAAACCTTACTTTTCCGGTGATAGTGTAGTCCAAACAAGAAAAATACCTTCAGTTTCCAGTCATGTGGTTGCTAGCCCCATTATCAAGATACCAAGTATTGTCTTCTCCATTACTTGTTTCATATTTACTTGGCACCACCCTCTTCTCGTTTAAGTACACTACCTCGTGCATCATAAGCTCGTCTGCCTCGTCCGTATCTTTAACGTTGTTCTCCTGTGTTTCTTGTAGTTTAAGCAATCGATGAGAACACTCTGAAGCATAGTGTCCAACTTTATCACATCGGAAACATTCTATCTCGGACAGGTCTCTTGCTCCATCGAACCTTCCACGACATCTTCCCCTGAAACGTCCTCCACGACCTCTGCCTTGATACCCTCCACTGTATCCTCCATTAAAGTCGTGATTTGCTGGTTGTACTTGCGACTCTGAGTTTGTGTACATCAACTTGCTTTGATCTTCTTGTGTCTCTTCTTCCTCGGTTATATGTTCTTCGTAAGTCTTCAAGCGTCCCACAATATCTTCAAAGCTTGTTTTATTGAGATCCAAAATTTGCTCAAGTGATGCCACGATGTGGATATACCTTCTCCGAGGAAGGCTCTTAAGAAATTTCTTTACAAGCTTGGATTCCTCAATATCTTCTCTGAGAGCAGCTGATTTCGACGAGGTTTCTGATAGCTTTCCAACGAACTCATCAATGGTCTCTACATCCTTCATCTTCAACCGGTCGAATTCTGCCATCAAGGTTTGTAGCCTAGATTGTTTGACTCGATCTGATCCAACATGTCTCGTCTTGATGGCTTCCAAGACTTTCTTTGCGTTGTCTAACTCACCAACTTGAAGGATCAACGACTCAGGAATCGATTGGAACAACAAGGCCATAGCCATGTCGTTGACATCCGCATCATCGTCTCCTGTTTCTATAATATCCTTTGCCTTGTTTACTCTAAGGAGAATCCTCATCCGCATGGCCCAAACAGTGTAATTGCTAGAGGTTAACATAGGGCACTTGATTGAGGAAGGTCCACCTCCTTCTTTCTTCGAACTCGAAGTAGCTTCAATGTCTTCATTCTTTGCCATTGTTTCTTTTTAGCTCTGATACCAAATATTCTTTTGAAGTTGATTTAAGAAGTTTAAGATTGTCTCAAAGAACACCTTCTTTATTGCTTAAGAAAATTATCTCAAAACTTAAGCCTCACAATCTCTCTCTCTCAAATCATAAGTTATGTCACAACTAGACATCTCCTTATATATAAAACCTTAGTCCTAATCCTAATAGGAAAACACTTATGTTAGATAACTCCTAACATCCTTAGTCCTTATCTCTTACCCATAGCTCGGTTAGATAAGGATTATCCTATTTCTCAAGTTGACTCCATGCTTAAGCCAACATATACATCCTCACAAACCTTTTAATCCGGAGATAGAGAAGTATTGTAGAGGTTTGACAGTGACATACGAGTAATCAGTGAATGAAATGGCTTCGGCTATAATGGTTTAGTGAGTATATCAGCCAACTGGTTGTCACTAGTGATATAAAGAGCTTTGAGATTCCTAAGCTTTGATTTGATAACGAATATTGTGGCAATCAATCTCAATGGGATTTATCCTCTGAGCTAGAGCCTAACTTAGATTTCTCATTACTCCAATTGTTGGTTAAAGTTTATGCAAAATTAGAAAAAAGAAAACTAAACCCACCAAAATCTTTTTGAGTCCCTCTATGTTGTTTTTCTTAGTATATTAAATTAATCATCTTGAGGAAACTTGCTTAGCATCTTTCTCTGTTTTCTGTTTGCTTGACAGAGATCTAGTACAGCTAGAGAGTAAAAGAAAAACTCATACATTGGTTTATAATTTTGCTGCAGTACACTCTCAGGCTCACATAGAGATTTTAGCAACAACTTCTACTAGCTACTACCACTCCGACTTAACTCTGAAACTTAACCTAGTCTTAAAAGAGTTGAACACACAACACAATCCAAATTGTACTTGCAGTAAGGATTAAGAAAACAGCAAGTGCAGAGGGACCTGCATCGTTACTACATGGAAAGAGCAAATCATGTAACCGAATCCAAATCAAAACCACGTATTACAGAGAAACTTTGCAAGTCTTTCTATCAAAATTGGCATGTAAACGAATCCAAATCAGAAGTTTGTATTGCCTTTGATGCAAATCAAATTTTGCCTTGGTCCTCTAATCTTCAGAAGATTATCTTTAATACTCGGCCTAATTTCACTACGGCAAGGTTAGTAGAAAGAGATTGATACCGGATGGTTTTTAGATGTAAGGCCGGCTAGTGGGTTGTTTCCAGCCTCGTAATAACATAAAATACAAACGAAAGTTAAACGGGCCGCAACAATCCATAAACGTAAAGCAAAATAAAAGCTAAATTGGCTTATTATTAGAGAAAGTAGTAGGCAGCCAACTAGGAGGAGGCAAGTTGCAAGGGGAATGTGGGCGGTGCAGTGCGATCAGTCAGGACCCATCACAGTCTTTATGACTACCCATTTGCTTCTCAAGTTGTGGAGCCTTCTGCTTCTATTTCCATCCACTATCGTTGCTAGCTAGTTTTGTATATTCTTTTCGTGTCACAATATAAATTGATTTAAGTTGATTTTTTTTTGTTTTAAAGAGTTTTTTTTTATTTGACTTCTTTGTAACCCAAATTAAAATAAATTAGAATAACAAAGCTGAGTCAACTTGTCATTATATAAGAAACTAAAATGGAATGTTTCTTCATTTTTTAGCGTACATGAAAAGTATTAAACCGACACATATCATTTGCCATTTTGCCTAATCCTTGTTCACGTAAAGATATGTTATGTAGGAGATCATTGGTGTACTTTGATGCGCTAATTAAAATGCGTGTCAAAGAAGCTAACAATACAAGTTCATTAAAGGCATGGTCAATATTACAACGGAGGAAGTTGAATGAAACTATATGATTCTGCCAATAGGAAATAGAGTTACATTTAGAGAAGATGCAAAACCCAAAAATGCTAATCTCAAGATAGAAAATAAAAAGAAGTTGCATTTTCCAATTCAAACGTCTCTTTCTTTCTCACCAATCAATCTCCTTTTCATCAACATGCACCACCTTTTACTCATTCTCTTCTCTCTCTTTATCTCTGACTCTCTCTTATCTCCACTGTTCCCAAGCCCATACGGGCAATAGAACCTGCTCCCAAAGTTGGCTCTGCAACAGAACAGAACACTTAAATAATAACACTAATGAATCCACTCACAGATTCTTCTTCACAGTTTCCAACTCTCCTCAAACACCATCTTAAACTTGACTTCTCTTCTACTTCTCATCTTCACACTTGCCCTTTTAAACTCATCCTCTCAAGCCCATATCTCACACATTCTCTCTATCTTGGTCTTCAGCTCAAGGTACAGACATATTCATACCCTTTTCATTTTTGGGTTGGCTCTCTAAGTTGCTTTGTGCATTATTGTAAGTTAATCTAATGCTTAGTCACTTTTGGGTGTATGTAGTAACATAGAATGGAAGATCATCACCATCAAGTAGAAGTGGAGGAAGAAGAAGAGATCAAGCCAACGCAAGAAGCCAACAAGACAGACGAAGACACAGCTTCATCAAGAGTATTCCCATGCCTCTTTTGTTCAAGAAAATTCCATAGCTCCCAAGCCCTAGGGGGTCACCAGAACGCTCACAAGAAGGAGAGAACCGCTGCTAGAAGAGCCAAAAGGGCTTACGATTTTGTCAACAATAATGACTTGCTTCACACGGTACCTGTTTTATTATCCTCTCCCTCTCGACATCACTTGACCATCTTAGGCTACCCTGCTTCTGCCTCCGTTGCCTGTTTTCCAGCGGTTCATCCTGACCATCCGATCTTTAGATCCAGTGGTTCTCATGTCATGTTGGCCACATCCTACCAAGGTAGAGAATGCAAAGGAGAGTATTTTGGTCAACGAGGTGTTGACATTTCAGATCATCACTATAACGTGGTGAATAGTGAGAAGGGTAAGAAGCAGTGTCTTGATCTCTCCCTTCATTTGTGATCTTAGCGTTAATCACTTGTTAGTTATGACCTTGCAACATTTTTACTACAAAATATTGCATGACCATCCGTATCCTGATTGTAATTGGTATTCTGAGAAACAATAATGGATGATATATATTTTAATTAATTAAACTATTAGTAATTATTTTTTATGTTATTTTGGTTTATCATTCTTAGAACTATTCTTAGAACTAAGTATGGAGCCCCGCGATATCGCAGGGAACTCATTTTAGTAAAATATTTATTACAAAAGTTCTTTAATTAAATTTATTTATTAAACTATTGAGATTCTTAAACTATTTAATAAAACTTTCAAAAACATACAACTTTTTAAAATATTCTTTATATTTTATTTGAAAAATATACTTTAAAAAATAATCTTACCTTCACATAAGATTAAATAAATAATTATCAATGCTACAGATATCAAATTAAACAAATTTTTACGATTAACTGCCATGAGATTACATTGCAGTCGTGTTATTTCGTTCGCTTTTATTCATAACCTTTCGTTCGCATCTTTTCAATGTAACCTTTTATTTTTGTCTTTTTGTAGTAACTTTTCATAAATATTTTTTAATTTTTGAAAAAATGAATAAATGCAATCTACAATCATGTCTTCTCTTCTTAACCTTACAGTCATATTTTTGTATATTTTATGAACCATTACAACTTGGTCTCTTGTTGTCAAATATGATATGTAAATGATTATATTTTTAAATTTCTTTCTTTTTGTTTTGTTTTAAATGATAAAATTATGAATACATTGTATAAGACACTATAAATTTCTTAAATAATCATATAATAAATTACAAATATTAAAAATATTAATTGAGGACCATTCTTAATATGACATAATGCTTTGTTTAAATTCATTTAAATTAATATTTTATCCTTTTTAGCATAACTCAAACATATTTCTATTTTCAAAATCAATTTTTACTTTATAAAAAATGAATATTAATATTACTATTCAGTCAATCAGTAAGAAATTTACCAATCTTCTCAAATTTGAATATAACTAAACAGAAAATTATCACATATTTTATTTACTTGAATCAAAAATCAGTTATATATTTATAAAAAAAAAAGAATATATCTATTTTCATAAAGGCAGTATTGAAAATGAATATATAATACAAACAACTATCGTTTTATGGATGAAACATATTTCTATATAAAATAACCTATAGTCATTAAACATTTTGGCAATTATAATAGTATATATATATATATATAGTTAATCTAATATTGAATGTACTTACTACTTATTTTTCTCCGCCTAAGATGCTGGTTAATTATCCCGAGTCACACATAAATAAATAATATAATAAATATTAGAGGGGAACAATAATAGTTAAAACTTATAACAATAATATTTAGGTGTATGATGTAGCATCACAATGTGCGCGTCTAAGGAAGATGGTCGGCCAAGGACGATCGGGTTCATTGCTCTCACATGCTCCTCTTTTCTTTTGGCAGTCAGAATCCAAAACCTTTTCAAACTTTTAAAATATTTCATATTCACTATCTTTTTTTGTTAAGATTTCAATTTGATTGTATTATGACCAGAACTAAATATACAAATTCCCTTAACCTATATAAAGTTGTAGATAAGTCTTTGTCGTCAAGATAGTTTATTGGACAATCATCTCAACTGTCAATTTTCTGTTGATCACCGGTTTTCCATCTCCCAATCAACTGAATATTTCCAACATTAGAAAATATAATAGAACGAACTTTAATATTTTATTTTTATTTTTACCTTGATATTTCATAATCAGATATATATTTTTTTTAAAATAAAAATATAGAAATCCATATTGTTTTCTATAATACAATTAGTTTTCTAATCAAAAAGCATGGAGTAGACAAATATATACTTGTGACAAAAAAAAAAATAAACCAAACATATACAAGCCAATATGCTCTCATTTTCTGAAAAACCAACTTGAACCACATTTTTTAACAGCTAAAAACAAAATTTTTGGTTTGGATTCATACCAATAGAATGATAATCCTCGATGAATAGATGGTTAAAGAGAGTATCTTAAGATTACTTAAACGAAAACAAAAAATTATTTAAATATATTTTAGTATTGTAGACACAACCATAAATATCAAATTTACCAAAAATGGTTCATAAGATAAATCAAAAGGTTTAATGGTTCATTAAATAAACAAAATTTGTCGTGGTGTAATTAAAAGGTTGCAAAAATTCATTTAAATATATGTTAGTTATTTAAAACTAATAAATAATAATTTATGACTAGTTTATCCAAGTAATGTCATCTTAAATATTAATTATACCAATATTGTAATGGTTCAATTAAACGGCTAAAATGTATTTTTTAATATATTAAAATTAATATTTTCTGAAGATGTATACCTAGAGACTGAATATAATTAAATATTACAACGATTAACAAAAAATATCAAACTGCAATAAATTTTTCATAGTGATGAAACGTTATTTCTAACTAATTCTCTTTTAACTAATACAAATATATAAAAATTTTGAATAAAATGATGAGAAGTTATTTATATATAGATTTCTAAAGATGTGAACATTTGAATAGACATAACTGTTTGTAAAAAACACAACTCTATATTCAACAGACGCAACTTCTGAGAGAGATGCAACTGTAAAAAAATTCTGTCAAAAATATAAAATTCTCTTTTAACTAATACAAATATATAAAAATTTTGAATAAAATGATGAGAAGTTATTTATATATAGATTTCTAAAGATGTGAACATTTGAATAGACACAACTGTTTGTAAAAGACACAACTCTATATTCAACAGACGCAACTTTTAAGAGAGACGCAATTGTAAAAAAAATCTGTCAAAAATATAAAATAAAGAAAATTTGAATACAATGATGAGAAGCTACTTATATAAAAATTTATAAAAATGTGAACATTTGAATAGACACAACTGTTTGTAAGAGACACAACTCTACAGACTACATTTAACAGTCGCAACATTTTAGAGAGATGCAACTGTTGAAATTTTCTGTCAAAAAATATACATATTTTACGAAAAGGTACGACGAAAAATCGCAACTGTTGTTGGCATTTATTCAGATTGTTATTATTATATAGATTTAGAAATATTTTGGACTTTGTACATTTTCTACTTCCTAATTACTTTGCCAAAAAAACAAAATAAATAAACCCAAGTACACCTTGTTTGTATAATACTGTACCGATGAAGAGAAACGACGCTGTTGTGATAATGATAATTTTTCCAAAACGATACCTTATTTCACTACTCGGCCCAAGTCATTCGTCCTGGCTGAGGGGATTAGACAAATTGTTAGTGTATATGTCAACAAACACGCTTCATATTTATTCATGTGATAATTTGTTAGATAGTTAGGACTTAGGAGTCTTCCAGGCTTCTGCCATAGTGCCATATTTGATATAGGTTCGATCGATGATCAGCAAACCCCCACCGACATGAAACGAGACAAATCCGGTTCCATAATCAACATTAGCCGCAATGCCCGTTCCATTTCCTTCAAAGATCGAAACCAAGGTAAGTCTCGAGGCGTGAACTACAACCTTCATGACAAGAAGGCCAACACCAATAAAAGCGGTAGTGGTTTCCTCTACAAAACCTCGTGTTACTTGGAGTCGCATTAATAATCGGTTGCAAAACCCAAAAAGGCCAACATCAATAAAATAATGAAGGTTGCCGATCCTAAGTGATTAGCCGAGACTTCACTCAAATTCAGTAATTCACCATTACGAGTCGTTAAGGTCATGTCATGGACTCCATAAGCTTTGTATAGGAAGTATCACGCGAAATCACCAAGAGAAATCTTGGAATGAGGTTTCGTAAGAGTCACCGAGTCAGTCAAATAAAAGTCTTCGATACGGTCAAAGTTGTATAAACTCGTTACCCAAATGAAGATACTCTTAATAGGTTAGGAAGCCGCAAAGAGATTCATATGCTTCTAGCGAGAATGAGGTTACAGAAATTTGTTGAGATGCACTTAAGAGTTAGGAAAGAGAAACGGTTGAGTGCCTTCGCATGATGACAATCAAAAGAATCACTCATTCAACAACTTGTCATCTGCTATGCTTTCAAGATTTCGATCAAACTAAGTATATATTCCCTTTGCATTATAAAGGATGATTTTCTAGTATTTTTTTTGTATCACAAAAAAATAATTTTCTGTATGCTTTTATCAATTAATGCTAAGAAATTGTAAATTTCTAAAACCAATGAGAATTTAAAAGTTTGATGAAATACTATTGGTTAATAATTATAAAATATCTTATTATAAATAAATAATACACTTATTGCTAAACATTAAATATTTTTCTTAATTCATATAAAAATCTTAAAACATCATCTATTGTGATATTTTTTAAATTAAATATCGACATTTTCTCATTTAAAAAATAAAAAATTTATGTTTCTTATCAAGTAGAAAGTTTATCTACACTTTTGTAATTATTTGTCTTTTTTTATCGATAATATCATATATAAATAGCATTTCTCTTGAATATTTTCTCTCAAATCCAATATAACTTTACCTTGTTTTTTCCTTTATTTTTTTTATCGTATAATATTTTTCAATCAATACATACATCTATATATATATATATATAGTATTTTACTAATTTGAAATCAGAGTCTTCTAAAAACACGATTCATTTTATTCGCAACACTACCCAATTTTCCTCCTGTTTTCTTGTTTTTCTAAATTAATTTCCAGCCAAATCTCATACTTTCTCTCATTTTACTAATTCAAACAACATAAAATCTTCAGAAGCACTATATCAATAGTATTACACAAGCTTCCAAGTGTATGTTTCTTGCTCATAATAATTAAGAACATTATCCTATGTAGGGATGGACTCGCTCTATCGGATTCGGATTCGCACATTTCTCACTCTCCTTGACATATACGTATATTGATTATAAACCATATGGGAGAAGAAGCTAAGATGCGGTGAAAAATGAAAATATTTACTCATGTGGACATTATAAGACCTACGACTTAAATACATTAGCTGTTAAATGTTTAATTATTTCTTTAGTTTGTCTCTTGTTTTTTTCCTCTCAAATATATCATCCAGTAATGTTGCCACCGAATGAAGAATGGATCGAAGGACACACACACATGACATGATCCGTTGTTGGCCGGACTTATTATTGTTGTCATTGAATATCTCTGCATATTGTATAATATTAGATCTCTTAATTAATGTTGATCAGTCTCGAAGCCTAATCACTGTCCAACATGTGAAAATCGATGATACAGCTGAATTGTGTGTTTCTGTGTACTTTTGGAAACTAGAGATTATTGAGATTTTGTATGTAAAATTAATTAGTAATATAAAATTTAATCAAATCAGAAATAAAATACAAAACAGTATCAGAAAAACAAAAACTTCTTGACTTGGTTCAAGAAAACTACACTGACAAAATGTGCAATGTTCCGTTAAATTTGTGAAGGATTGTGATTAGTCTATTATCTATAATATGCAATTTCCTTGATTTCTGCTAATATCCAATCATATACAAATTAGCAAATATATACAAAATATAATCATCAACTATATAATATACAGTAGTGACTAATTATAATGTTATACAGTAAGTTAGTAACAAATCTTGTTTTCGGTAACATAAATTTTGTTTTTTCCGTATCATACACTATTTTCTATAAACATTGTTACAAATAATATTTTAGCTGTAGATCAGAAACTTTTTCCTTAAATCGCTTAAATTTTTCTTTAAATTATCGTTTAACTTTTTCTTTCTTGGCATCAAACATGACTGTATATTATATGTACAGTAGTACAAAAACAGTATAAGCAAAACATTAACGTTTTCGTTAAAACATATAGTAGTAGAAAACTATTTATATATAAATAAACGATGGTGATTGGGTCTTCAAGGCTAGAACTAGAACGAGACGTAACTTTTGATTGGTTAGTTTATATGATCTGCCACGTTAATCTAATCACCGGCGTGTTTTCCGGACATTCGACGCCGACAAGCAGATAATATTACATTTATGACAAACAAATGACGTGGCCACTTTTATGAGAAGAACGAGTCGGAATGAACCAGCCGTCCGGGCACGTGACCCATCTGACCCACCACACGTGATAGAGAGAGATGAGATGAGATGAGAGAGTGTCAAGTGCGGTAAGAATTTAAAGTAGAAAAAAATGTGGTTTGTTTTGTTCTTTGGGTATTAAACAAAATTTGGAAAAGGATGTTTTCTTTTTTCATTTTGGTAATAAAAAGTGTCGTAAATCTTATGTTGATTATGTCTATCAGATCCAAACAATTTTGATTTAATAGCAAGTTTAAAAAAGAATAAAATAATTAATTTTTGTTTCTAATTAATAACAACTGGTGGCTGTCTTCTACTAATTTAATTTTTACTTTAACAAAAAAAAAAAAACAACTGGTGGCCAAAAATAATCAAGAAGCATATTGAAATCGTCATCATAAGAACATTATAACTAAATCATTTTTTAAACAGTTTTTAAACGGATTTGTGCACTATTTTTAGTTATTCTCATATTTATATACGAACAAAAATTTCCATCAATTACATATACCTCAACTGGATAAAAGCAACTAAAATTACAACTTTTTCAACTTTTAAGAATCTTTTTAACCGTACAATGTCTTATATCCGTAGCTAGTGTGTTCATTGAGTAATATAACGACTAGTTAAAATTCATTCCAAAATTTCTCTATAAACATTAACATAGAGCAATGATAAATAACTGAGGGAAATTAGTTTTAGTTGCTTGTCAATTGCAAGAACAGTATTTATATACTAATTAAGAGTCATCAATGAACGGTGATAAGTAACTGAAAAACAGAAGTAATATGCATTTGGTAAACATACCTTTTTCATCATATCATCAAACAGCCTCCTAGTATTTCGAATGTAATTATGTTAGGTATCCTTTGTAGTTTTTATTGGTAAACTCATCAACTGAATTCTTGAATGGAACTGAATTAAGGATTCCATATTTTAGACTTTAGAGACTACCAATAAAAAAATATGTATCTATATGGTGGACCCTGATGAATTACGAGAAGCTTAATGCAATAAAGAAAAATAGTTCATCCATATATAGGTTAATAAACATAATAACCAATCTTTATCAAAGAACAAAATTGCAACGTAATACGGTTGATACTTTTCATGAAAACAACTGAAGTTCCAAAAGATTCATATTTCATAGACAAAAATACTGAATTTTGTTTACTCGGTTAGTAATAAATATAGATACTTATCATGAAAAGTTAAAAACGGTTTAAAATGGGATAGCTATATTGGTTAATGAGTTTAATTGGGAATTGCCCTCCTAAATTGATGATATTATTGGGGCCTAGATCATCAGCTTTGGCAGCTTTTATTCTGAGTTGAATCTCTATATATGTATGATATTAGATGGGAAAATGTATTTCAAAAAAGATAGATTGATTAAGTCACTAGATATATAAAACTCAAGTTCATAGAACACTGAAATTACAAATTTAAATTGACTAAACTATGGAAAAAATAACGTTAATTATATCATGAGCAACAATAATTTTCTTTTTTAATTTTTTTTAAAAATTAGATAATTCTCACGAACTATTATGCCAGCAAATTGAAAACTTTTATCTACTCCAAATATTACGTGTCTAATGAAAGGTTTCAGAATCTACTTGAAATGACAAAACATTCAACTTGATTGAAATTACATTTGCGACTTATGATTCATCTTCGTCAAATTAGATACTTTTAGTGAAGTTAAGATTTATGAATGAATATAAGAATTTCTAATTTAAAAACAGAAATGACATTAAAGACATTGTATTTTTGTATACATTGATTTTTTATATATCTCAAATGATCTATCCAGTGAAAATTTTATAATTTTTAATGCTAAATGATGAAGTTAGAGTTTTATTTCGTGAATTATGCAAAAAATAGATTAATTTTTTGGTTTACAATAAATATTTTGCCAACATATAAACTCGATTGTTGAGATTTTATCCAATAAATTTAAAGGTGAGCGGAATGAAAGTGTAAAAAACGCCACTAAACTATTTCTCTGTTATGGTTACACTTGGATGTAGGATTGTAACTATATTTACAAATTTTTAGTTATTGTTAATTCATATTTTATGTGACAAATATATTAATGTTTTACCATTACAAAACATGAAAAATGTGAGCGATATGGAACTAAGAGCATACGCATACAGAGAAAAAACTTATCACATAAAAAGAGCGCTTCCAGGCACAATTATCGAGAAGCTCTTTATTTTTAATATTTCCGACGCCGATAGAGCTTCGGCTCGTCGGCGTCGGGATCGCTATCTTTTTTCGTGTCGGTTTTTTTGCAACTTCTCTCTGTTCTCTCGTGTCTCGTTCGTTCCCCCAATTACCACATATTAGTTATTTCTTTCTTTTCTCTGGCGCTACCCGACGAGCCAGAAAGTGACAGAGCCCGACAATGGTTCCTGGTGAACCATCTACCCCATGCTCTGCTTACGCCGTCCTGGAAGCTAGCAGAAAAAGATGCCCGCGAATCCAAATTAACCTCAAAGCTTGAAGATGGAATCTGCCCTAAACCATCTCTTAGATCTTGGGCTCCTAGATGCCTCATGTTGCTCGTCAATTGCGAACCTCATCAGAATTTCAAAGCTGCAACGATTGTTTTGGCGAGGATGTTGACGGCGGCAAGAGTAACCCTAATCCAACTGATGATTTTAAAATAGCAAATAAAACAGAGTCTCGGCCCAACAACACATTTGCTATAACTTTTATTTTACCAGATTGGACCACGTTTGTCTTATTCCTTCTCATGGCAAGCCCATTAACATTTGTTCTTCTATATGGTGGGGATGGTCGTGAACGCTTTTCTTCCACGGATGCAACAAAAGAGGATCCTAATGCTGCAATCTCCGCTAGCCCTGTTAACGGAGCAGATATCCGCTTTTTTTGGGATATCTGTATCCATATCCGTATCTGTTTTATCTGTAATTTATTATCCGTATTCGTATCCAAAGATTTTGGATATCCGTTATCCGGATATCCGTTAAAATTTCGACTATCCGCGAATATCCGTAAAAAAATAAAATAAAATAAAAATATTTATTTTAAACTAAAATACAGCATATTTTGGGGAAAATATCGTATATTCGTATCTAAATACTGGACATCCGTGAAAAAACAAATATCCGTTATAAAATTTAGCATTATCCGTATCCGTATCCGTATATAATAAAGGATGTTTGAAAAAAGCGGATATCCGTTATTCGTTTTTAAAATTTAGCACTATTCGTATTCGTATCCGTATCCGTTTTATTTGCTATTTCACTATCCGTATCCGTATCCGCTCGCCCGGATATCCGTTTTTTTCGGAGCAGATTCGGATACGAATACGGATATCCGCGGATATCGGATATTAATCTCAGGGCTAATCTCCGCCTCTCCTCGATGGTGGCTGAGCTATTCTCGGATTATAAAGCACAATTGTCACACACCGGTTATTGCCTTCAATTCCAAGGGAATCCAATACCCACTCACTTCCACATGTCAGATTTGATTTCAGCTCCTTTATCACGATTGCTATTTGAGTGCCCTCGAACCAAGTACTAGAACAGCTCGTCAATTCGTATCTCGTCGATTCACCAGTATAAGAATGAAGAGGAACGACATTATGATCCCATTTCCATGGAGCGGTGATTACCTTATACTCTTCATTATGTCAGCTCTGTCTCTTACAAAACCCAAACCTCTACAAGCACCTTTTAGCAACATCAAGGATAGTATTCGTGAATGTAGAGATGTAGAGAAGAATGGCATAAGGTTGGTCACAAACCTAACCCTTATTAAATCCAGGTCTGATCCAAGTTATTGTTGGCCAAACCTTAGCAGATGGTTGTATCAAGATTACAAACTCGCTGGCCGAAAACTCCAGCTGAGAAGTAATTCATCATCATGGTTATGGTTCTGTCTTAAGCAATCGAGATATCTGGTACTAATATTCCTTATGTTTATGATATTCGAATCCCAAAGCGTGAAGTGTTATGACATGTGTGGCCCGACTCCCCTCTCCAAACCGCCTAAAGGATGTAAGCTCGGGTTTGTTTCCCCCTTCGAGTGCAAAACCGACTACAAGCTTTGTGTGGAATTCCTTAACCTCCATGACCTTTGGCTTCATGGGAGGGAGGACCCACCTGCTTTGTTACAGTTTGCACCTATCACTTCAGAATCCCGATAGAAGCTTTACCTAAAGGTATGTGCTTTAAGTTTAAGAGTTTAAAAAACGTTGAGTTATGGCTCTTGAACCGTCTCTTTCCGGCGAGAACCCTTACTTGTACCCTTCATATGGTACATCTTTCTAAAAGCTCTTATGCGGGTGTCGCGCGAGCCGTTTATGACCACTTGTTGGTCGAGGAATTCGAGAAGTCTTTCTTCAAGTTCAATTCCGCTTTGGTCTCAAAAGATTTTTCAAAACTTGCAAGCCTTTCAAAGTCAAACACCTTTTTGGAAAACTCATGGAACTCCTATCCTTATTTGCTTTGTATCTCTTTAGCCTTTGTTTGTTGTTGCTACTTTGTTGTAAGACCATCTCTAATGGTTTTCCCTATTTTTTCTTCTATAATAGAGGATCTCTATAATAGAGGAGAGGTTTGCTCCAATGGTTTTCTCTATTTTTTTCTCTAAAAAAAATTCCAAATAGATTTTTTATTTTATTTTACAATTAACACCTTTTATTTATAAAAATTGCAAACTAACCCATGTTACTTTAAATTTGTAACACTTTCACAAAATTATTATTTATATTTAAATTAAATATTTTAGCGATATTGGTGGTTCCCAAAGTAATTTACCTGATTATTAAGTTATTAGTTTTTGTTGTATTTAAATAATTATTATGGATTGAATGAAAAATAAATTTTATAATTTATATAAATTATCTTTTCCAAATGGTAGTCTCAATATTTTAGACTAAATATTTATACATAAATTTATATTATTAGTTTTTAAAAATACTTATTTTATTAAATTTGTATTATTAGTTCTTAAAAATATTTATTTTATTTATTTTGGTCATAAATAAAAGAAGTTAAAGATTAAGAGGACTATTTTGAAAATAAAATAGTTCACCTCTATTTATAGAGGAAAACATAGAGTTCCTCTAAAAATAGAGAAAAAAATAACAATCTCTATTTTAAGTAAAAATAAAGATCCATTGGAGCAAAACTATTCTATAATAGAGTTTACAGGTGAAATAGAGGATGATTAGAGATGCCCCTATCATTGTAATCTTGGTTTCATGTAATTTTGTTTTTTTTAGATGAATGAAAACAAGTTGTTTGATAAAAAAAAAAAAAATGTGAGCGATATGCAATTATATCATCAATTCTCATTAGTATATCCACTTTTATTGGAAAAAAACTGAGTTAGTACAATTTCTCTTTGCCTCTTGTTTGTATAATTTGTCTCTTGTCGTATCACCTACATTTTCAGCATTGGATGTAAATACCCAAAATAATAATGGTAAATAAACATACATATCAGCATTGGCCCATTTCGATGTAACTATGTTCATGACAGGATTTTAACAAAAGAAATAATAATGCAGAAACTGAATAATCTATATTCTAAATAGTTTAATTAAGCAAAACATTATTCTAGTGAAAAATGTCACAACCCATTTTTTTTTTCTCTTATATATTGACTCATTCCCTGAAGCCTTTCTTTAACTCTCTTCTTCTTCTTCTTTCTTCTTACACAATAGACCGACACAAGCCTCTGTCTCAGACAGAGACAAAGAAACAGAACAGCAGCAATAACAATGGCTTCCACGCAAGTACTTGTCTTCCTCGCTTCTGCATTACTCCTATCAATGTTCTTCTCTGGTGTTGATTCCACAAGGTATCATCAATAATAATCGAAATGTTTTTGAGTAAAATCTTTTACGTGATCTGGTTCATGGAAGCATTGAAGTTCCAACTACTCAATCTATGGTGGAACAAGAAAACCCTTTTTCTTACTGATCATCATAATTTGTATTTTTGTATTATAGATCTAAACATTGAAAGGAACTTCTATATATTTTTTTTTTTTCTAAAATTGATCATGTACAGATCCATTTGCTAACAACAGTGTGTTATTAGAGTTTTATTGTACTGTATATTGATTATGTGAGGTTTAGTATATTGCTATTATATAATTGAGTTGTTTCATTTCGGGTTTATAGATAGTAATTGCAGTTTTGTTTGATCAATGAATTAATTAAATTGTTATATTCAGGTCTAATGAAACATGGCATGAACATGCAGTTGAGAATCCAGATGAAGTAGCTGCAATGGTGGACATGTGAGTTTCTATGTTGCTTAAATTTTGTGTTTTAGCTTTATTACATAAATAATGATCATGGTTATTGTTTGTACTCTAATCAAGTAGTGTAAGTATTCTATTTCGTTTAATGCGATTGGTTAGTTATTAGTAAAAAAACAATTAAAATACAGTTAAACTCTAACGCCTAGTTTCTCTTTACGTTTTTTTTGGTTGGATAAATTCATGTGATCTTCTTTTATAAATTACTTTAAGAAAATTAAAAATCAGAAAAACTGGTGAAAGTTGTATTTATGTGGAGCAGGGCTCACATGGTGTTTCTGTAAGAATTTTTTATACATTCTGGTCAAAAGGGTCAAAATCCATAGGGCTAAACACTACACCTCGATTCTGTTTTTTTCGTACTTTAGTTTTTTTTTTCTTTTTTTTTTCTTTGTTGTATTTATTTTCTACTTTTCTCCTGTATATAATACTATATGATAAATATTTTCTCTTATAGTAACAAAGTTAACCGTTTTTAACTAAAGTATTTTCTTGGTTCCCGCGCACTGACTTTTTCAACAAGAAAATCTTTTAGTGACTCTAAAATAAATTGATCTATATTATGATTTCACATTTATCATTGATAAATACATGTAATATTAAAGATATAAATTTTTAGAAAGTTGAACATGGAATATTTTTTCTTGAGAAAAAAGTGGAAATTTGGTTTTCATATTTAAAATGAACAATCAAATGGGTCTGAGTAAATAATAATTAGTTAAGAATGATTTTTATGTTATCTTATTCTGATAAAGTAGTAAAGAATGAGTTGTTTATGCTTATTCTTTACTGAGCGATTCAGAGTTATGGGTGGAGGAGCAGACATGAAACATCATGCATAACATGGTTTCATTTAGTTGAGTTGGATTTGGATGGGATTCTTCATTTAATGCAATGCCACCAGTTCTTATATAGATGAAATAAATTATTTTCGTTTAAAAAAAATCTTATGGAATTATTGTAGACATTGGTCCAAAAACACGTGTAATGTTCTTGTTTTTGTTTTTAAAGAGAAAACATGTGTAAATGTTCCAACACCTAATCTTTAGAACAGTGGTTTGCCCACCAGCCCCCATGCATCTGCCTCGTGCTGTGTTCTCCCCAATTCTTTCTTTGGTAACAGTAGTTTCGGTCTTATCTCGTTATTACTAATTGCAATAGTTTTTGAGGATATGCACATTTGTTGATTTGTTTCTGTCTTTCAAAATAATTTTTAAAACAAATTTCTTATGCTGCCCTAAAATAAAATAAAATATTATAGCGAAGGTGGTAATAGTTGAAAATGCTTTTGAGTAATAAAATCCGACATACTATTCATTTACCATGTGTAAGTGAAACAGTCTAAATATGCCCCCAATTAAATTTTGTTCTTTATGCATATAGTAAATTAGAGCCTAATTATATTACATCAAATAAATGTTGTCAGAAAAATAGATTTATTACATTAAATAAATTCTATAATTGTTCTTACGAAGAAACCGAAAAATAGTTTGGAATTTTGGATAAACGCCTGATATGTCGGATTGTTACTTAAAAGACAACTTCTATCATTCACGCCATTTATAAGATTTTTAGCAATTTGTTTCCTTTTTTTATATAGAAATGTATGGGAATTTTTCTTTTTCTTTTTGTCAACAGAAATTGAACATTCCTGATTGTGCAATATATGTTCCCACCGACGCAAATATTGTTCCAAATGACCCTTAAGCTTTTACAATTTACATTAAGTGGCCGACCCAATTAGTTCAATTTAAATTTTTATTTGGTTCAATAAATCCGGTTTTGATGGAACATTGCATTGAATAACCGGTTTTAATGGTTCACAGGAGCATTAAGAACAGCACAGCGAGAAGAAGACTAGGATACTTCTCATGCTCTACAGGAAACCCAATAGACGATTGTTGGCGTTGTGACCGGAAATGGCAATTCAGGCGAAAACGTCTAGCCAATTGCGCAATCGGGTTCGGTCGCAACGCAATCGGAGGCCGAGACGGTCGTTACTACGTAGTAAGTGACCCAAACGACGATAACCCGGTTAACCCTAGACCGGGAACGTTACGTCACGCAGTGATTCAAGAAGAGCCACTTTGGATCGTCTTTAAACGTGACATGGTCATTACATTAAAACAAGAGCTGATCATGAACAGTTTCAAAACAATCGATGGTCGTGGCGTTAATGTTCACATAGCTAATGGTGCATGTCTCACGATTCAGTTCGTGACTAACATTATCATCCATGGGATTCATATTCATGATTGTAGACCTACTGGTAACGCTATGGTTAGAAGCTCTCCTTCGCATTATGGTTGGAGAACTATGGCTGATGGAGATGGGATCTCCATTTTTGGGTCTAGTCATATTTGGATTGATCATAATTCGCTTTCGAATTGTGCTGATGGGCTTATTGATGCTGTAATGGCTTCAACTGCCATTACCATCTCCAACAATTACTTCACACACCACAATGAGGTAATAATTTAGTTCAGAATTTCTACAGTTTTTGGTTGCTTGAATCGAAAGTTAGGGTTTTTTTTGGTAGTGAGGATTAATCATTAATGGATTGCGTTGTGACAGGTTATGTTATTGGGGCATAGTGATACCTATACAAGGGACAGGGTTATGCAAGTTACAATCGCTTATAACCACTTTGGTGAAGGTCTTATTCAGAGAATGCCAAGGTATTTTGGCCTAACTTATGAGCTTTATCTTCAGAAAACTCGACAAAATAAACGTTTTTTTTCATTAATTGTAGGTGTAGGCATGGATATTTTCATGTAGTTAACAATGACTACACGCATTGGGAAATGTATGCGATTGGTGGCAGTGCGAGTCCTACCATTAACAGTCAGGGAAACAGATATCTCGCCCCAAGAAACCGGTTTGCGAAAGAGGTAGGTCGACTAGCTCAAAGGACAGACCTTTATGGTATCATCTAAATTCATACAACAACAAACTGGTGGGATGCATGTTTCAGGTGACAAAGAGAGACTATGCAGGGCAATGGCAATGGAGGCATTGGAATTGGAGATCAGAAGGAGATCTATTCTTAAACGGAGCTTTCTTTACACGTTCTGGATCAGGACTTGGAGCTAGCTACGCTAGAGCTTCAAGTTTAGCTGCCAAATCGTCATCCCTTGTTGGTGTCATCACCTACAATGCCGGTGCTCTTAATTGCAGAGGTGGTCGCCGGTGTTAATAGTTTACTAAGAATTTAATCTTGTTTTGGGTTCTTGCATTATACATGGCAATAGCACTATTCAAAATGTCAGAGGCTTGATTTAAAAACTGCCTCAACTGTATTATAAAGCTGTATGATTTGTTTCACCGCCAATTATTGATGTATTTATAAAAGCAAACAAAGTTGGAACTCTTCCTTTACTCTCTCATCTTAGGATAACAAAACGTAGCACTTCTTTGGGGATCGTATGCTTTGAAATGAATACAATGCATAGTGTTAGTAAATTTATCATCAGCTGGGCTAAGGGCTAAGAGTAGCCCATCTCGTGTTTTAGGCTAAGCATGCTACATGTTGTTCGGGTGTTACTATGGAGTCGTAGACCGAAGTTAAAATGGGGGTTAGAGCCGGACTGAGCATGCTTAGTCGATGATAACATCTTTATTAATGATGGAGAAGTGTGGGGTATGGTGTCAATGGGAATAAGAGGGGATGTGAAGGTGGTGGTGGTGGAACCACGTGAGAGGAGACAAGAACCACATGAGAGCATATGAGGAAGTAAAAGAAAGGGCCTTAATATCATTGTCATGTTATGTTGTTGATATTGATAAGATAGGTTTGGCCAATGGCTTGTTTCTCCTTCATTAAATATTTGTTTCACTAAACACTCTGTTATGCTAATCTTTCCTTCCTAACATGTCACATGTATTATCTTTATTAATTTTAATTGTATCTAAAGGAGTAATTTATTTGGAGGAATTGGTTAAAATGCCTCTTTTCGTAAATGTCCATTCTCTATTTTTTTCTTTAAAGTTTACTTTACAATCTGAGATCTACCCAAATCACTTTATAAAATGTTTTAGATACCTAATATTACTGTAAAATTAAGCTAAGTCATGCTTACGAAATGTTTCTTGTGCATTTTGGCTTCAAAAGTGTGACGATGAGTCTTGCAAATACACGACACGCAGCCCCAACTTTCGTCTGCTCGGTGACCGTACGTGAACGGTGAACAGTTTGCCCAAACTATCCTAACTGTACTGGAACCCTCTTAAGAAAGGTATAAGTCCTCATCCTCCTTGTAAGAACTTCTATCTTTCTGTTGCTTTATAGGACAACTTTTTGACTCCCAGCCTTGTTTTATTACAGTACACTGAAGCAGACTTGTACATGCAGCCACATCTTAGAGACACAATGCTCTCAAGAAAAGGTTTCTACTTTCAACCTCATTGCTTCTAATGTAAGTGTTATCACAATCAATTTCTGTTCTCTAGATCCCTAATAATAACCTCTCTGGCATTTCAAAAAAGCAGAAGAATGTTGGTGTCAGAATTCAAGTAGAAAAAGCAATGACGAAGATAAGACCTGCGGTTGAGTCAGCAGCATCCATGGCTCGAAGGTATACGAGACCGGCGTGCCTACGGATGGCTGCAACTGACAGACATAGCCATTTGATAGTTGTTATAACCATTTCATGTAGTTAAATTTATATCATCTTAAAAGCGTATTATCGTAACACTTTGAAATTTAACCAATACAAGACTTGAACAATTATTTTTTACTCCTGTTTCTGTGGTAGATACTAAGAGGGAATCTGACTTCTAATAATCTCACTGTCTGAATGTTGTCTTTAAATCAGAGCTGCTGTGGAAAAGCACATTTCCTGAGTTGCTTCTGGTACTTACGGGTTAACCAGTGAGTGAGAACTACCAAGCGGAGTCTCAAGGTTCAGCTCTTTGCTCAAAGCCCAAAGGTTCCATTGCTCCTTGTCTGTGTTGCCGGTAGAACTGGTGGTAATCGCAGAGAATTTAGGCCTAAACCATCCATAATTAACGGCTACAGTTGGCAATTATGCAGTCATTGAGTTAATCAAATGATGGCTTTTACAAATTTTTAATACAAAAATTTGTAAAAAATAATCCTTTAAAATCAAATCTCCCTAATTTTACTTATATACTTGCCATACTAAGTTTGTTCTTCTGGCAGTAAACTGTGTTATAATCATCTTTCTCCCTTATATGATTCTATACATCTCTCTGCGTATAATTATATATCTTCTCTAGTTAATTAATATTGAATGATGATTGCGTCTTCTAAGCTAGAGTGCTGTATATAATTGTTGGCCATGAGCTCATGATTCTCATCAAAAAATTCACAGTTCACTCGATCTCTTTCTCTGACATTTTTCAAATATTAATAAGTCTCGCACCATGAACAAACAATTACTTTCTTATTTCATAGTTTTTGTGGTTCTCTTCTCAGGTAATTAACTTTATTCTTATAAGTTATAATTTCATATTATTGTATATACTCAACGATCTAATATGTTAATATAGAATGAGTTTTGAAATATTAAGCTAATGAAGCATACTAATGTTATAACTTATATACAGTTTTCAATCTATTCATACATATCTATGAACTTATATACTCACTATTGGTTGCAGTATTGTCGATTGTTCCCAAAACTGAGGCACAAAAGAGATGCATACAAGAACTAGAGCAGGGGAAACAATGTTTGTTGGCAAAGTGTAGAGAACGGTGTTTCAAGAATTTAAATGGATTCGGAAGTTGTGTTGAGAAGCCACCAGGCTCTGATCGGTACATTTGTAACTGTTTCTACAGTTGTGGTGCACAATGATCTCCTAGAGTGTTCGATAACGTAAACTTAGTTAAACATTATCATAATTTTTATGGGTTACGAAATTCAATCTTCAAATTATATATGAACGTACTCCTCATCTTGAAATGAAATGATGTTATCAAGATTTTTGTCTTATCAGATTCTAAACTACAGACTACAAAAGTTCAATTATTATCAATGTTGAACCAGCAAAGAAACAACAGACCGTGTGTGCTGCCTGTATCTATAGAGAAAAAAAGTCTTTCTGTTTTTACTTTCACCAATAATCCATGCACGAGCATGAACCATCTTGGAAATGGTGAAAACGTTTCCGGTCTCGGACTGTTATCTTTCTCTTGTAAGCTTTTGAGATGAGTTTAAGGGATGAGTGACAATCCTCACAGATGCGTAGGTTCTTAACAATGCGTATTGGTTTGCCAGGGCTCGTACTTATCAACCCAAACGCTGTAGCGATCTTCTCGCTGTGGTAATGAAGTGCGTTTTCTTTATCCTCTTCCTCCAAGTTTAACAAAACCTGTGTGGTGATTGGTCTATACCCGGCCACCCTCAGTTTTTCTGAGATTTCTACGAGCATTGAGTTGATTTCTTTGGCTCTCGGGTGAGAATCATCTTCCACAAGAAACTCATGAAGCACGCCATCAATGTCGATCCAACTACACCCGGGATCTTTTCTTATATCCATCTCCTTCATTCTCAGCCTCATCTCTGAAACCTCTGACCAGTTTCCTTGTGAAGCATACATGTTTGAGAGGGCCACATAAGCTCCACTGTCATGAGGAACCATATCCATCAGAATGTCCGCAACACGCTTGCCCATCTCGACATTTCCGTGCATTCTGCAAGCACCCAAAAGTGCTTTCCATATCACATCATCTGGTTTTATAGGCATATTAAGTATGAACTCCTCAGCCTCATCAAGAAGACCAGAACGACCCAATAGATCAACCATACAGCCGTAGTGTTCAATCCTAGGCTCTAACCCATCCACACTCACCATTTCACTAAAATACTTCCTTCCTTCTTCTATTAACCCAGCATGGCTACAAGCAGTCAAGAGATTGATGTAAACAACATCACTAGGCTGAAGTCCAGCCCGCCTCATTTTACAAAAACACTCAATAGCATCACCTGCCTGTCCATGTATAGCAAACCCGTTTATCATCGCACTCCAAGTAATCACATTCTCTCGAGGTACTCTCTCAAACACCTTAACCGCTTTCTCAATGATCCCACATTTCGAGTACATATCAATCAAAGCAGAGCCAAGCACATCATCAATCCTGATACCATTATTCACCGCATAACAATGCAACCATTCTCCTAACTCTAACGACCCGAGCCGTGAAATCGCAGGAAGAACACTAACCAAAGTAACATAATTCGGACGGATATCAAAATCATCTCCTTTCTTCATCTCACAGAAAACCTCAACAGCATCTTTAAAAAACCCGTTCTGCGAATAACCTGATATCATCGTGTTCCAAGAAACAACGCTTCTCTGACGCATTTTGTCGAACAGCATCCGTGCAGCTTTACAATCACCAAGTCTCATATAACCATCAATCATAACATTCCATAACACAACCTCACCATCTCTCTTTCTTCTATCAGCCATCACCACCATATCTTTCTCTATAATGTTCTTATAAAACAACACACAAGCATCTTTCATCAAACCACAGATCACATACATCCTAACGAGATTACTCATGACAAACTCATCACAGCTCAACCCAAGCTTCAAAGCCAACCCATGAATCTGCTTACCTTGTAGAATCTTCCCTGTTTTCGCACAAGCCTTAAGCACAGAAGGAAACGTGAACCGGTTCGGTTCAACGAACTCGTCGCTCATCATCTCACAGAACAATGCGATTGCGATTACAGCTTTGTCTTCTCCATCGCTCTCACTGAAACCTCTGATTATAGTATTCCAAGAGAAGCAATTTCGTTGAGGCATCTGATTAAAGATCTTATGTGCGTATTCGAGGTCACGGTGATGGAGATCGGAGGTAGCACAGAATCGGAGTATCTCTGCGGCGGCGAGAGTGTCTCGCATCTGACCCGATTTGATGAATGCGGCATGGATTTGAGAGAGGTCTCTTATAGTTCGGCATCTGTTGATTTGAGGGAAGAGTGAAGATGGGTGTGTCGCCGGAGAGTTCCCACCGGGAGAGTAAAGGGTCTGTGTTGGGTTCATTGAGAATCAAGAACAGGAAGGGATCGTGTGGCTCTCTGTAAGACTCATTAACAAGATATGAGGATAGTGGCAACAGTCTTAAAGCGGGTGTATTGAAAATATCATTTTTTGGGAGGGTTTTAGGGGATTTAGAAAATTTGGAATTTTGATAGATTTTAGGGAAGTTGATATGATTTATAGTAAAATTCTTTCAAATCCCATCTAAAATTATGAGATTTGGATTTCTGTATTTTTAACTAAATAAATCCTCTGAAATCCTCCAGAATCCCTAAAACTTATTAAAATCTAAATCCACAAACTGTTTTGAATAACAGTGGATTTTAAAGTAGATTT
>NC_025695.1:37213815-37236489 GCF_000633955.1 Camelina sativa
CCGTAGTGCTCAATCCTAGGCTCTAACCCATCCACACTCACCATTTCACTAAAATACTTCCTTCCTTCTTCTATTAACCCAGCATGGCTACAAGCAGTCAAGAGATTGATGTAAACAACATCACTAGGCTGAAGTCCAGCCCGCCTCATTTTACAAAAACACTCAATAGCATCACCTGCCTGTCCATGTATAGCAAACCCGTTTATCATCGCACTCCAAGTAATCACATTCTCTCGAGGTACTCTCTCAAACACCTTAACCGCTTTCTCAATGATCCCACATTTCGAGTACATATCAATCAAAGCAGAGCCAAGCACATCATCAATCCTGATACCATTATTCACCGCATAACAATGCAACCATTCTCCTAACTCTAACGACCCGAGCCGTGAAATCGCAGGAAGAACACTAACCAAAGTAACATAATTCGGACGGATATCAAAATCATCTCCTTTCTTCATCTCACAGAAAACCTCAACAGCATCTTTAAAAAACCCGTTCTGCGAATAACCTGATATCATCGTGTTCCAAGAAACAACGCTTCTCTGACGCATTTTGTCGAACAGCATCCGTGCAGCTTTACAATCACCAAGTCTCATATAACCATCAATCATAACATTCCATAACACAACCTCACCATCTCTCTTTCTTCTATCAGCCATCACCACCATATCTTTCTCTATAATGTTCTTATAAAACAACACACAAGCATCTTTCATCAAACCACAGATCACATACATCCTAACGAGATTACTCATGACAAACTCATCACAGCTCAACCCAAGCTTCAAAGCCAACCCATGAATCTGCTTACCTTGTAGAATCTTCCCTGTTTTCGCACAAGCCTTAAGCACAGAAGGAAACGTGAACCGGTTCGGTTCAACGAACTCGTCGCTCATCATCTCACAGAACAATGCGATTGCGATTACAGCTTTGTCTTCTCCATCGCTCTCACTGAAACCTCTGATTATAGTATTCCAAGAGAAGCAATTTCGTTGAGGCATCTGATTAAAGATCTTATGTGCGTATTCGAGGTCACGGTGATGGAGATCGGAGGTAGCACAGAATCGGAGTATCTCTGCGGCGGCGAGAGTGTCTCGCATCTGACCCGATTTGATGAATGCGGCATGGATTTGAGAGAGGTCTCTTATAGTTCGGCATCTGTTGATTTGAGGGAAGAGTGAAGATGGGTGTGTCGCCGGAGAGTTCCCGCCGGGAGAGTAAAGGGTCTGTGTTGGGTTCATTGAGAATCAAGAACAGGAAGGGATCGTGTGGCTCTCTGTAAGACTCATTAACAAGATATGAGGATAGTGGCAACAGTCTTAAAGCGGGTGTATTGAAAATATCATTTTTTGGGAGGGTTTTAGGGGATTTAGAAAATTTGGAATTTTGATAGATTTTAGGGAAGTTGATATGATTTATAGTAAAATTCTTTCAAATCCCATCTAAAATTATGAGATTTGGATTTCTGTATTTTTAACTAAATAAATCCTCTGAAATCCTCCAGAATCCCTAAAACTTATTAAAATCTAAATCCACAAACTGTTTTGAATAACAGTGGATTTTAAAGTAGATTTTTAAATCATCAGTTCAATAATAGTGGATTTTAAGAGACTTTCTAAAATCCATGATTGAATTTGTAACTTTTACACAAATCACTTAATGCTTCCGGTAACTTTTTTTCTTTCTATTCTTGAATGCTTTTATTACAAAATAATGAAATATAAAAACAAAATCTTATGTTTAGTTCAAAAAAAAAAAAAAAAATCTTATGTAAGACTTGGTTTTAAAAATGGGCTAATTTGCCAGATGACCAAAACAAATTAAAACAAACTAAGAATATATATAAAAAAAAAGTAAATAACTATTAGTTAATGTAAAAAGACAAAAAAGTAATGAATAACACGCGTAGTCAACAAAGGTGTTGGAATAAAATAATTCTTATACCATTAAATTTTAACGTGATATAGTTTTTCAACAAAAATTAATTAAAACTTTGAAATTTGTTTTAAGAAAATAGAATTATTTTTCTGCATTCAACATAACTTGAATTTTTAAAATCAGAAGTTGAAACTTTAAGTAATGAATAGTTTTATAGTGAAATAATATATAAAAAAATAGTATGGAACATAAATAAATCAAATCCAATTAAACGCAAAAAAAAAAATTTATACCTTATGGGATACAACATAAACAACCTAAACAACCATGTAAATGCTAACCATAAGAGATAATACATAAGCAATCAAAATGAACGCATAACACAGAAAAAACGTTATACTCTAAGTGATACAATATGGACAACCCAAGCAACCATGTTAAAAACCATGGCAAAAATGATAGCAATGACTATGGTAGTAGCGGTGGTTGTGGTGGTAGTGAGAACACCGCACTCGAATTTCCAATCCTCGCACAGGATCCACGAAAAATGATCTCACCGGAACTCCATAATCTCGACGAGACAACCGGCGTAGAAATTGCTCCTTGCAAAAATTTCCACAAATACACCAAACTCCACTTCATCTAGTTAATGAGTTGCACAACCAACCACCCCTAGCGACTGAGTAACAAGATAGGTGGGGTAGAATATTTGATTCCGTCCAGTCACGGACAACACTTCCCCACAAATACTCTAATTCACTAATAACTCCTCTAGTGTCGAACGGCAACTCAACTTAGTGTCGAACATCACCCATGACACCACTTGCGAACCAACACACATGGTGTTGATCGACACTCTCCTAGTGTCGCTCGACACCAACGCCCACGACATCTCTTCCGTTGATCTCCCCTCATCCAAACCTAACTCCAACTGTCCTCCTAGGATCCAAACACACAACAACATGCTGGTGTCGACCAAAACCATCTTGGTGTCGCTCAACACCCCAACTTTAGCACAAAACCGTCTATGCCAGACCACAATAAAAACACTTGATTAAAAAACAAACCAAAAGTCCATTTCACAAAACCACCTTCGGATATGAAGCTTATAGCACCACGAAGCTTCCCACCAAATTTCAGCCAAATCGGACTCCGTTTCATCCTCCAAACGTTGCCCCGAAGTATCCATCTCGGACCAGTCCGCGCAGTCCATCTGCAGGTGTTGGTGTCGAACTACACCAACCCATAAATCACGATCCGAGCCTCCCTTCAAGCTCTCTTTCGCGACAAACCCCTAAACATTCACAGCCATTGATACCCTAATCAAATGAACACCAAACAACATGAATTACCTGGATAATAGCTATGAGAGAGCCTCCTTGTCTCTCTCAATCCACCACCAAGTAATCACTTCCTTCTCCACACACATATAGATGATGGATCTCCCTTCTCCTTCTCTTAACCTTTCTCAAGGCTCTCTTTGCTCTCAGAATCAAACTCACCACCTTTCTCCTTCTCTCCCAGAAGCGACGAAAACACACACCCCCAAGAAAAGAGGCTGTCAAGCCTTTAAAAGACTTAAGTTTTTCTCTCCAAATCCAAACCAAGTTAAACCCGAATGACCAGCAATTTAATGGTGTCGACCGACACTTACCTTGGTGTCGATTGACACCCACTCTAAAATGGGTTCGAGATGTTACAGGTGGTGACAGTAATGATAATAGTGACGGTTGTGGTGATGGTGGGAGTGACAATGGTGGTAGCGGTGACGATGACGATAACAATAATAGTTGTGATGTCGTAATAATGTGTAAAAATGATGGTTATAATGGTGATGATAACAGTGAAGGACACATGCACATATAATATATAGAATAGTGTTTGTTTACAACACTTAAGTGAAATAGTATTGGATAAAACTAAATAATATAGAATGAAACGTTTTTACTAAAATAAATTGATGATAGTGGTAATGACTGTATGGGGGTATCACTTGTGGTGGTTAAACTAAAAAAAGTTATATTCTTTAAATATATAAAATATGCAACCCAAACAGTCAAACTAAACACACACAAAAAAATTAATATATCCTAAGGATACAACATAGGAAACCGATTTAAACTCATGGAACAAAAATATATATCAGAAAATTAACTGAATAACCATTGGCCAATATAAAAAGACTAGAGATGATATCAGTGAAGGACACATGCAAATGTAATAGATAGAATAATATTTTTTGTAACACCTTAATAAAATAGTATAGAACAAAACTAAATAGTATAGAATGAAACATTTTTCATAAAATATATTGATGGTACTGGGAATGATGGTATGAAATGAAATAAAATATTATGAAACGAGCCGTTTCCTAAGAAATATACAACATATGAAATTTAACATTCCGAGTTTAATNATTTTAAAGTAGATTTTTAAATCATCAGTTCAATAATAGTGGATTTTAAGAGACTTTCTAAAATCCATGATTGAATTTGTAACTTTTACACAAATCACTTAATGCTTCCGGTAACTTTTTTTCTTTCTATTCTTGAATGCTTTTATTACAAAATAATGAAATATAAAAACAAAATCTTATGTTTAGTTCAAAAAAAAAAAAAAAAATCTTATGTAAGACTTGGTTTTAAAAATGGGCTAATTTGCCAGATGACCAAAACAAATTAAAACAAACTAAGAATATATATAAAAAAAAAGTAAATAACTATTAGTTAATGTAAAAAGACAAAAAAGTAATGAATAACACGCGTAGTCAACAAAGGTGTTGGAATAAAATAATTCTTATACCATTAAATTTTAACGTGATATAGTTTTTCAACAAAAATTAATTAAAACTTTGAAATTTGTTTTAAGAAAATAGAATTATTTTTCTGCATTCAACATAACTTGAATTTTTAAAATCAGAAGTTGAAACTTTAAGTAATGAATAGTTTTATAGTGAAATAATATATAAAAAAATAGTATGGAACATAAATAAATCAAATCCAATTAAACGCAAAAAAAAAAATTTATACCTTATGGGATACAACATAAACAACCTAAACAACCATGTAAATGCTAACCATAAGAGATAATACATAAGCAATCAAAATGAACGCATAACACAGAAAAAACGTTATACTCTAAGTGATACAATATGGACAACCCAAGCAACCATGTTAAAAACCATGGCAAAAATGATAGCAATGACTATGGTAGTAGCGGTGGTTGTGGTGGTAGTGAGAACACCGCACTCGAATTTCCAATCCTCGCACAGGATCCACGAAAAATGATCTCACCGGAACTCCATAATCTCGACGAGACAACCGGCGTAGAAATTGCTCCTTGCAAAAATTTCCACAAATACACCAAACTCCACTTCATCTAGTTAATGAGTTGCACAACCAACCACCCCTAGCGACTGAGTAACAAGATAGGTGGGGTAGAATATTTGATTCCGTCCAGTCACGGACAACACTTCCCCACAAATACTCTAATTCACTAATAACTCCTCTAGTGTCGAACGGCAACTCAACTTAGTGTCGAACATCACCCATGACACCACTTGCGAACCAACACACATGGTGTTGATCGACACTCTCCTAGTGTCGCTCGACACCAACGCCCACGACATCTCTTCCGTTGATCTCCCCTCATCCAAACCTAACTCCAACTGTCCTCCTAGGATCCAAACACACAACAACATGCTGGTGTCGACCAAAACCATCTTGGTGTCGCTCAACACCCCAACTTTAGCACAAAACCGTCTATGCCAGACCACAATAAAAACACTTGATTAAAAAACAAACCAAAAGTCCATTTCACAAAACCACCTTCGGATATGAAGCTTATAGCACCACGAAGCTTCCCACCAAATTTCAGCCAAATCGGACTCCGTTTCATCCTCCAAACGTTGCCCCGAAGTATCCATCTCGGACCAGTCCGCGCAGTCCATCTGCAGGTGTTGGTGTCGAACTACACCAACCCATAAATCACGATCCGAGCCTCCCTTCAAGCTCTCTTTCGCGACAAACCCCTAAACATTCACAGCCATTGATACCCTAATCAAATGAACACCAAACAACATGAATTACCTGGATAATAGCTATGAGAGAGCCTCCTTGTCTCTCTCAATCCACCACCAAGTAATCACTTCCTTCTCCACACACATATAGATGATGGATCTCCCTTCTCCTTCTCTTAACCTTTCTCAAGGCTCTCTTTGCTCTCAGAATCAAACTCACCACCTTTCTCCTTCTCTCCCAGAAGCGACGAAAACACACACCCCCAAGAAAAGAGGCTGTCAAGCCTTTAAAAGACTTAAGTTTTTCTCTCCAAATCCAAACCAAGTTAAACCCGAATGACCAGCAATTTAATGGTGTCGACCGACACTTACCTTGGTGTCGATTGACACCCACTCTAAAATGGGTTCGAGATGTTACAGGTGGTGACAGTAATGATAATAGTGACGGTTGTGGTGATGGTGGGAGTGACAATGGTGGTAGCGGTGACGATGACGATAACAATAATAGTTGTGATGTCGTAATAATGTGTAAAAATGATGGTTATAATGGTGATGATAACAGTGAAGGACACATGCACATATAATATATAGAATAGTGTTTGTTTACAACACTTAAGTGAAATAGTATTGGATAAAACTAAATAATATAGAATGAAACGTTTTTACTAAAATAAATTGATGATAGTGGTAATGACTGTATGGGGGTATCACTTGTGGTGGTTAAACTAAAAAAAGTTATATTCTTTAAATATATAAAATATGCAACCCAAACAGTCAAACTAAACACACACAAAAAAATTAATATATCCTAAGGATACAACATAGGAAACCGATTTAAACTCATGGAACAAAAATATATATCAGAAAATTAACTGAATAACCATTGGCCAATATAAAAAGACTAGAGATGATATCAGTGAAGGACACATGCAAATGTAATAGATAGAATAATATTTTTTGTAACACCTTAATAAAATAGTATAGAACAAAACTAAATAGTATAGAATGAAACATTTTTCATAAAATATATTGATGGTACTGGGAATGATGGTATGAAATGAAATAAAATATTATGAAACGAGCCGTTTCCTAAGAAATATACAACATATGAAATTTAACATTCCGAGTTTAATAATTTCCGAATAAATTACACTATACCCTAAGGGATACAACATAGAGAACCCAAACTATCAAACTAAGCGCATAATAAAATTTGGTTCCATGAATATTAAATTAATAGTATATATATTTTTAAGAAAATGTGAATATTATTATATTCTATATAGAATAGTAGAATAAATAATTACATATTGAGTTAAAGTTGTTCAATTAAAAAATTAAAAAGATTTATTTTTAAGTAAGATTGTGAAATCCAAATAATTTGTGTAAATAGATTTATTAGAATTGTCCTAGATTTTATTGTAAAGTATAAATGAATAAATAAGAGATAAGCTAGAAAATGAGAAAGTGAGAAAAATAAAGGAAGAAAGAAAAAGAAAGGGAGGACAAGGAGATGCAGAAAGTGTGTCTTTAGGTGATTATAATATCATATGGGCAAAACTGTTATTATTATAGAAAATATAAAAAATATTATAGGGTGATGGTTAGAATGGTTAGTGGATTAATTAAAGTTTTTTTGTTGGTTACTTCTGCCAATTTTCCTTTAAAAATTGGTATCTTGTATAATCGCTTTTGTTAATTAGAAATTTTGGTAACTTGTGTAATCGCTTTTTTTAATCAGAAATTTTGGTAAGTGTTAAAAATAAAGCTTTTATGTTGCAATGCAAAAAAATAGGTATAAGAAAATTATAACTATTCTCGTTGCCCTATTTTAAAAGCTACGTATTTCCAAGATGCTAATATTTTTACTGCTGGTTCTGGGAGTAAACCATTTTTAGAAGGCAGAGAGTTACTACAACAAGGAATGCCATTTTTAATTGGTGATGAAATCAGTACTAACATCTGGGTGGATCCTTGGTTGCCTACACATCTACCAAGACCACCTTGAGGTATAGACAGGCCTGACTCAATAATTAAATGGGTTCTGTGCAATTTTGAAAATAATATTTGCAAAGATTTTAATTATATATGATAATATTTTTGAAAAAAACCTAAAATATAACTTTTTTTTTGAAAAAATGCCTTAAAATGTAACAAAATTTTGCCAAAAAATAGTGGTCTCAGTATAAATCCACATGTTGCACTTGTTTTACGCCGGCCCTGAGTATAGAGGGTGTTGATATAAGTATTTCTTAAAGATCTCATCTTGGAAGGTCAAAGAATATGGAACTTGACTCTGCTACGTAATTTCATTGTTGAAGAAGATGTGGAGATCATTAGAAGAATACATTTGAGTTCAACTCGTACGTCGGATTTACTTGGTTAGCATTACACTAATGATGGTTTCTACAATGTTAAATCTTGATATTGGTTAGCCATTCATCTCCCAAATAATGATGTCATACAACCGCCCCCGAGGTCACAAGAATTCAAAAAAGCTATATGGAAATTGGATATAGCCTATAAGCTGAAACACTTTCTTTGGCGGATGCTTTCAAGAGCATTACCAATGGAAACAAAATTGATACGCCAAGAAATGACCACAGATGGCCAATGCAAACGATGTTGTTAAGCTGATAAAACCATTGAGCATTTGTTTTTTACTTGTCATTATGCACAAGCAATCTGGCGGGGAAGTCAGAATCTTCATCAAAACATCACTTGTTGAACAAGCTCTTTCGAAGCTAAGTTTCAAGGTATTGTGGATTGTTATAATAATCAAAACCCTTACAACTCTGGAGCGTCAACTTCCTATTTAGACATTGTGGAGAATCTAGAAGAGTAGGAATCTCCTAGTTTATCAAGGAAAGGGTAATACATGGCAACAAGATCTTTTCAAAGCTGTTAATGAAGCAAAGAAATGGGTTGATTGCTTTTTAGATACACCACATGTAGGTCGGACACATCACCAACATCAGTCAAGGGATTCAAATTGGACACAGCCAAAAGATGGATTTATCAAGTGCACCTATGATTGAAAATTTTCATAGGATTGTATTGAGCCTTAAACGGGGTGGATAATCAGAGATCATGGAGGCTTCTATGTCAGTGCAGGGCATAGCAAAGGAGTTTTTTGTACTAATGTTTTAGAAGAAGAAAATTTCAAGCTTTGGTCATTGGCATGCACCATGCATGGATAAAGGGATACAAAAAAGTCATCTTCGAAGGGGACAACTGTTAGGGTATAGAGACACAAAACACACTGATTTACACTTGGAACGCGTCAAGTCAACGCTTTTCTCTTTAATCTTATTAGCAAAATTTATCTCTTACAATGATACAATTTTGTCTCGGCCCTTACTCAACCTATTCTACCCAATAGGATTGATCCCGACTAAGAATGAATATGAGTCTCTCTCTTTTCTATCTATCACAACACCCTGTGTAGATCTAAGAGAGTAAAACCAACCCTCTCTCTTTTCTATCTAAACTCTCACCAGTATAGATCTAAGAGAAAGAAAAACAATTCTCTGCGCACTTAATCACCACCCTGATTAACGTCACAGAAAACTGGGAACACCCCTTCTAAGCCTTATCTTTGTGGCTTCGAAGTTTACAACTGTATCAATATTCTAGAGTGCTCAAATTAGCTCGTGGCCTACTCCTAGAATATATATACACGACTTGAGAAACCCTAGAAGGCGAATCTCCAAGTATCAAGGGATAAGGAAACTGCTTGCTCCTCAAGCTTATCCTTTACTTATTTTTTGTAGAGAATATTCTTCATATCTGCAAGTACAATTTCGTCTCTATCTTTAATGCCAAGTCAGCAACCTTTTTCGACACATCATCACATCCACTCACGTCCTGCCACGTCAGCTCACACATCCACGTCAGCAACTCAGGCGTCTGTGATCTGATGCAGCTTCCTGATTGGCACAACGCTCTGTTCGGTACAACGACTTATTCCTCACAGCGAGTTGTTCTAGAATCTGCATTTACAATCTCCCCCTTTTTGACTGAGTTTGATACTCAAGCATCTCTCTGGTTCATCCTGAAAAGACACTCCAACAAACACAAGCCAAAAACAGATGAAGCAACAACTAGACAAAACATTAGTCATTATCTAGCAAAATAAATCAACAGCTTGTTCAAACAGAACTATGATTAAGAACCTAATAATCAGAAACCCCAGCAGGCTGCAGCGGAAACCATGTTCTTAATAGCTCTCTAATCAGACTTAATCAATTGGCATATTCTCAATCATTAACAACCTAAGATCAATAACCACCATCAACCTAAGATCAACAAATTAATCAATTAAGTCTCCCCCATAAACAATGATTCTCCCCCTAAACCAAGTAGCTACAAGCATTATCCCCCATAAGTACAGAGCTCCTTATCATTAGCCATCGATTAGAATTATATCAAAAACCAGAACCAGAATCATTCTCCCCCAGCTTGAGTGATCAACTAAGTCAAAAGCAGACATATGTATCACAACAGTATACTGAGTTATTGGAATCACTAACCTGCTAACAGTGCTTCACATCCTTAAGCATTTTGATGATCAGTCTCGTCGCCTATTGAAACAGCTTCATGTTTGTAGGCATTTTGACTCTCCTTGCAACCACAACTGGATGTTGGGCAATTGGACGCTGATAGTCAAGAATTCGAACAACAAGTAGCTCTTTGATCGAATCACAATGTGAATGTGACCACACATAAGCTTTGCAGGAAAAAACAGCCCCTTATGTATCATGTTCTACACTTTCAAATCTCTGCTTCACTATAGATAACCTTCATTCTTGCATCTAAACCGGTTTCTTTGAACGATTCTACATAGAGTCTTGCTGCCCTTACCTAATCAGATGAGCTAAGCACACATCATTTCTCTAATTCGTCATCTGTAGGGAACTCAAACACATGATCATTTGTTAACTCAACTATCATCATTCTCACATGTCTAATACCAGCCTAGACATTTACTCCACCACAATCAAACAGAGAGTTGATTGTATATGCGAGACTCCAAATCCATAGTTCTTTGAAAAAAGCATTCACTGTCTTGATTAAAACCCTTGGAACTTGACAGATTAGTCCAAGAATCTCATACACCTTTGCTGAAGCAAGTCTTCAACGCAAACACATTCCTAAGAAACTCAACAGTTGCATGCTGCATCATTAAGAGAAAACACAATCGTCCGTTTGTTAACACAACATTGTCCAAACATGCATGTATGATGATGAACAGAGCATCACATCTCCGTTGTCCCTGTAGACACTTGAACCAAGGATCTCATAACAATCTGCTGCCCCTGTCTAATTATCAGGAATGAGCTGGTCTAATGTCATCCTTCTGTAGGCTTCAAGAAACTGAAGCATCCACACACTTCTGCATAATCTTCTTTAACCGCAAGATCACATCTTCTCTAGATTCACTTGTAGAAGACAAAATAGACCCTTGCTTTGGAGATAGTGACCTGTGATAAAACTTGTTGAGCATTTTACCATTGATAGAGACTACAATATATATGCCAAACAGTTGGTAGACCATAGATACTGGCTTTGTAGCACAGTCCAACTTTCGGTAACAGTCCCTTGCGTCAAATACTTGGATCAAAGATGAACTCAAATGAACACCCACTTGTTGTACAGACATGATAGTCACATAACACCTTACAAGCACAGTCTTTTGTCTAGGAACTCTCATCAGCCTCTGGAAGAGGTAGATTTATTCCTTTGCATCATAGAACCGACATTATACTCATTTATAGATTGAGACCCAATATCATTCATTTGATTCGACTTCAGACACATGACAACTCAGCAGCAATCCTCTAGAGCACTTTCACAACCCACATAATTAGATGAACACGCAGCTCTCTGATCCTACTTCCATGATCAATCCATCACTCAAGATGTCAGACCCTTGATCCATTGCTCCTCTCTGGAGTTTACCTCTTAGAGAGTCATGATCAGTCCTATGAGCTAAAAAAAATAAGCTTAAACCTGAAACACTTAACACACACATCAGTGCACACTTGTTAAAAACATACAAACATTTATCATCAACAGTATTTAAAATCAGCCTCGTGTTTCAGCAATCAATCATATGAATTTAACTACAAAACATTGATTTTACAACACATTTTTTCTTTTCAGCCTTTTATATACAATCTCAGACATCCAAACATAGTTAATCACATGAAGTGAGGGAACCAGAAAAGCAATAGACCATCAAAAGCACTTTTATATTAATTTTTACTTCTTAAAGTAAGAGGCTTTCATACCTTGAGATCTATTTTGTGATGTGTGCCAACCACTTGTTCAGGACTTCACCAGAAACTACCACAACCTATTGTGAATCTTCAAAGAACAACTCTATGATCAGTGGCTAGTCTTTCGCTCTGGCATGCCTTTGATTCTCATGGTTCACCATCAACGTGAAGTAGGCAGCTAAAATTTTCCTTTGGAGATTGCATTGACAGGAGTGTATCAAGTCATTTTTTTTTAATTTTTTTTTTGACTTTGCATGATACACTACCTTAGAGCTTAGATCCAACAGACATGAATGATCTTCACAGTTTGATGATATGAACGATCTTCTGCTGAATCTCTTGATTTCTATCAGCGATATCACTTGACTTCTCAACCGCGAATATTTGTGCATTCCCTTGTTATTATTCATCAGGGCTCTGTTGGAGACGTACCAGCCATATTACTCTGTTTATTTTTAATTACAAACAACTGGTACTTCTTTCAGAATGGAATGCATAATAATGCCACTCCTCAGCTCTTTGACCTCCTCCTTCACGACAACGTTTTACGAGATCCCCAATATGAATTGGCATGACATGCATCTGTTTTCCACTGACTCTTTGATTGGACAGAGTGTTGATCTTTTATACATTCTAGGAATTCCATGGCCTGTTCTGATGCATGTCCCTCTATCTGATCAACACAACTCACATAACATATTAGATCTCACAAAAACCAATGACTTTTCTCGTAATCATGTGTTGATCCAAGTCCAATGGTTTTGTAAACAAATCAGCAATTTGCAAATCAGTACTCTAATGTTCTATTACTATCAGTTTCTCCACAACTATTCTATGAATAAACTGATATTCAGGGTCCTGTAATTTAATTTTAGTATATGATACATGATCTACAACAATATTAGCAAACAAACAATTATCACACAAAATTGAAGCATAGTCTAAGAATGTACTGTGCGCTGTTCTCAATTGTTTGATCCTCATCAGGTGATTGAAACAGGTTCCCAAGGCATTAACCTCAGATTCAACAATTGAACAAGGTACCTTAACAAGTTTCTGAGCATAGAAGAAAAACAGCTTTGTTCCCAGAAGTCAATAGCCACCAGATCCTTCACGGTGATTCAGAAAGCGGTATCACTTCAAGTTTTTGCTCGCTCCCTTCGTCAATATCAACCCTATGTTGCATGTTCTTTTGAAATACTTGACAATCCTTTCAGCTTGAATGTACATAACAGATGTCTGGTTTGCTGATACAACACATCTTTAGACGACTGATCAGCCCACCGTACCAGTTACAATTTATACAATCTCTTGAATCATCTTCTAAGATAGAACATTTCCAACTCTCATAGGTGTGGCTTCATCTTCACTTCTTTGTTACTCACATGCACTGATCAAACATTTGGCATACTCGCATTGGTATATGAATACCTCAAAACCTTACAGTTTCTAGTAAACAGTCTTCTGAAGAAGTCATTCCTAGCAATCCTGCTAACATCCATCTGATACAACATGAAGTTATGCGCACAAACAATCCCTTATCAGGTTTCTGATCACCTTGTGTTGAAGTGAATGTGTTGCGTCTAGCAAACTCTCCTTAGAGCTTTGTACGACCACTCATGCCTTGTTCTCCACAACTTGTCCACGTTTGTCTCTTCTGTTCTTGAAGACCCACAGACAATTGAGTTCGTTAAGCATGATTTTATCAGCCAAAGCTCTGACTTGCCACACCATTAACTGCCTGCGAACAACTCTGCCCTCCTGAATCCTTCCAGCAGCTTCTTGATGGATGTGATTCTCATAGTTTCTTGACTGCTGCAGCTTACACTTAACAACAACTAGTTAATGCACTCCTTCTGAGATCATGTCTCTAGGCATCATAGAACACTGTTGATTGAAATCTTTTGCTTGCATTGCGAACGAGTTCCATATATAACGGCCATTATTAGAGTGCTGACCTTCGACTCGAATATTGTCGTGCTCATCAACCGCCTGACATCCTTTCTTGGTGAAAGTAACATCCTCATCACACAACACGAGATGCACCTTTCCCTCTGATTTTACCTTCAGCTTCATCCCCAAAAGTAACTTTGTCAGCTGAGCCTTTTTCAAAGGTGTGTAGCCTTCCTTGATTCCCAGTAATGTGCCTTAAACAACCACTATCAAAGAACCAGTGCTTCAACACAATAGTCTGTTCATCATCAACAGTGTGCGCAACACAACAGTTCATGTCACGCTTCTTGATGTTTACTCGCTTGTATCTTCGAACATCTTTGTGACACTCCTTCAGATGCGTGAGTGGTATAGTACAATCTAGACACTTGAAACATACAACATTGTGGAGGCTCTGACTTGCATAGTAACAGCAACATGTTCTTTTGTTCAGATCTTCGACACTCCACAGTCTTGCCCCAACTTCTAACACAATTAACATATCATTCTTCTTAAAGAAGACTTGATTGCCTCTTCTTCCAACCTTGTGGAATTTCTTCTGGCGTATGAGTTGACTTACGCGATTCTTAAATCTGTAGCAATCAACCTTAATATGATCAATCACACCACAATACCAACAATGACACAGTTTCCCTCTCAGCAGGTTCACACCAGTCATCTATTTAGTCTTCTGCAGGTTGAACTCAGACACTCGTTTGACAGCATCACCTTTGTTTTGCAGCCTTCTGACCATATACAGACCTGTTCACTACACTCATGTCACCACTTGAGTTTCCTCCATGGTTGCTCATATCACCGTTTGAAATCATAGTACCTTTGTGAGTGATCATCCGCTTGTCCAGATCCTTTCTTCCTTTACTCAGCCTCTTGTTATTCTTTAGCTGATCCTCAAGACGTTGTCTCAACAGAGATGAAATGACGTTCTCCTCAGACAACAATTTCTCAAGCGCGAAGACTCTACAAAGCAGCTCTTCCTTCTCAGACATCAGATCATAATTCTCCTTCTTCTGCAGAATCAGATCCTTAGACAGAGGGATGACTTGTTTCTCAACAGATAAGCAAGCCACTTCATCATTAGACTTCAAAACAGACTTCTGATTCTTATCATCTTCTTTGGGAAAATCAATATCACTCCATGTCAGACAAGATTTTGTATGACCACAGCCTTGACGGTTGTAACACTTCAAGACGCTTCTTCTTTTAAGTGTAGAACATCCTGATTTGAAGTGTCCAGAACCTTGATATTCAGAACTCTAAGATTCTTTTTCTCCATCTGATTCAGATGATGAAGATTGATGCTGGCGTTGTACACCCTTCAGCCTTTTGAACTGCTTCTTGATCAATACTTCCTTATTACCTTGAACAGTCGTCTGAGTTTCTACAGTCTTCAGAGTGACTGATTCCTCAGCCTTCTGATCGTTCTTTCTCATCTGCAGTTCATCTGTCTCTTATCCTAGTGTACCTTCTTCAGCACTACAACTTCCTGACAGGATGGTGATACATCAGATTTTTCCTTCTTCACCCTTCTGGTTTCCTCAAAGAAGGCTTCCAAACGATCCCAAGCTTCTTTCGCCGACATACACTCTTGCACCATCGCGATTAGATCCATCGGCAAGCAGCTAAAAATAGTAGATAGCGCTTCAGTGTTCTGTTTTCCCTTTAACTTCTCCTCAGCCATCCACAACTTACAAGGCTTTATTACAGTTTCTCCTCTCATGTTCATAAGTGTTGGATGTGACCATCCATCTTCAACACCGAACCAAGCTTCCATATCACAAATCTGAATTATCTGTCTGATTTGTGCTTTCCAATCATCATAATGCTCAGCGTCAAGCATTAGCGGATTGTTCTCATCAATGAGCTGTTGTGGATTCTCCATACCTCGTCTCAAGATCTCACCAGTTGAAAAGATAAAAAATTATTTTATCAGGCGTCTGCTCTGATACCAATTTTTAGGGTATAGAGACACACAACACACTGATTTACACTTGGAACGTGTAACATCCGCGAACCGAAATCCCGGTTTAGGGGATTGCATCGGTCGATGCATATAGTGCATCGGTCGATGCATGTTTAGTTTTCTGCGGACGAGTTAAGTTAAACGCTGCGTTTTGGCTTAGGAAAAACCCTTAACACGAGTTTTGTCTCATTAGTCGGGTTTTGGGCGCTTTTGAGAGAAAAAGAAAGAGAGAAAAGTTCCCTAAGTGTTCTTGAGTGTTCTTGGTGATTTCTGGAGATTGGAAGCTGTTCATGTAGAGATCTGTAGCTGGGATCGTTGTAGGAGCTTCCAGAAAGTGTTTTCTTGTTGGTTTAAGGTTCAGATTCGTCTTGGCAAAGGTAAGTGCATGACCATGTCTTATCTAAGCTAGAGAACTATCTAATTTGCTTGCTATGTGTTTTAGACTTGTTAGATCGTTATTTTGGACGTTAGGAAGCTTTCTTGTGGCTTGGGATCGAGTTTTGTGGTTGTAGGAACACGATGCTCGGCATTGCATCGGTCGATGCATATCTTGTGTCGGTCGATGCAAGTGCGAGGACGACGCGTAAAACCCTAGGGTTTTCGTGCTATGTCGAGCATGCGTCGGTCGATGCAGAGCGAGTGTCGGTCGATGCAAGTGCATCGAGCATCGATCGATGCAACCCAGTGTCGGTCGATGCATCCCCATGTGGTGTCAGTCAATGCATGTTGGTGTCGGTCGATGTAGAGTCCTGGTTTGTTATTTGTTTTGTGTTGATTGTTGTTTGATGGTTAGAGATGACTCTATTGCTTGTGTGTATAGCCCAGTAGATGGGAGGATTGCCTTACTGAGTGTTTATTAAATACTCATGCATTGCAATATGTGTTTGTGGTGCAAGTAAAGGCAGAGTGTGATTGTGGAATCAAGGCAATGAAGAGGAGGATGTTCTAGTGGTTCGCTTGGTTGTCTGGCTTCTGTTAGGTTGCTAGAGTTGAGTCCTAGAATGTTGTTCAAGATTGCTGGTTCTCTGGTTTATGTTGTTTGGATCATTAGTTTATGATTTGGAATCATTGTTGGATATTGAATTATTATTGGTTATTTCCGCTGTTTATTGTGATTCTGACTAGGTGGCTAGTGGGTATGGGACCACTAGCTTATTATTATTATATGATATTTATTATTTATTATTTAAAAAAAAAATGGGTCGGGTCGTTTCAGTTTGGTATCAGAGCCCTTACGGTTCTAGGTTTGTGTTCACTAGGCTTTGTGCTGTAGATGTTTGCGATTGCATGTCTTGATTGATTATGTGAGTTAGTCAATTGTGTGTGGCATGGAGTCCTAGAACATCCTCTTCGAGCCTACAGTGTGATTCCACGGTGAGTTGTGGTTTTTGTTAGTTAAGAATGCTTGTTAGCCTCTGTTCTTGGAAGTGCAGAGGATGTGGTCATGGTCATGGTCGGGCGGATCCCGTGGCCAGCGAGTGTGTGGTCCAGAGTTCCACGAGGAGGTACGTCAGAGGGTCGCAAGCGTATCAGGAGGGACCAGAGGGGGTTAGCCGGTGAGCGTGCCAGGGGTGCTGGGAACCCAGGTGTGGGGTTGCAGCAGGTGGAGCCTAGGGTCGAGATGATCACTTGGTGGATCTGTTGGCAGACTGTTGGGGCGGTTATCGAGAGAGGTACCAGTGCAGACTCCAGTTGTACCGCATGTGTCAGGGTGCAGCCGAGGGCTGTGGAAGTTGAGGACTTTCCATCTTATGTTAGGAGGATGGAGCAGTGGTAGATGACCAGTGCGAGATTCTTCGCCAGAGGTATCGAGCCTAGAGAGGCGGATAGGGGGACATTTGTAGTTGGATCAGATATTTCATTGTTTGATGGGTAATCCAGTTGGATATTAGAAGTTGAGTGGGCAGGTGTAACATTGTAATGTTATACTCGTACCACGGGAAGTACCTTTTGGTCGGGAGATGTTTATAGTCGTTAAGTTGTTGCTCCTGAGGGGATGGTGATTCCCCTGAATATCGATAGCTCGAGGAGCTGTGGGCTCCGAGAGTGGCGGAGGGGATGATGTTCCCCTGAGGGGATGATTAGTTCCCCTGATACCGAGATCTTAAGGATTATGGTCCAAGAGTGAGACGGTATAACTGGAAGACGGTGGTCTAAGAGTGAGATCGGTATGGCTCGAAGGTTGCGACCTAAGGGTGGAAGAGTGGGGAGCAAGAAATGCCTAGGACGTGAGTATAAACATAATGACTGAAGGTAGACCTCGAGAGAGTGATGGAGATTTAATCTTGGGTTTTGGATGTGTTGACCAGTGGGTCAGGGTTTTATGACCGGAGCGGTCATAAATGTGTGGCTGTTGCGCCAGGAATGTGCGGCCGGTGGTGCTGGAGTCCTGGGAAAGGGAGTTGCAGCAGGTATGAGCCGGGAAAGGCATGTTTGTCAGATACATAAGTTCACGAGAAGCCTTCATGGCAGGATAAACTAAACGTTGCAACGATGTTGGATGAAGTTCATTGGAGATGGACATGGTTGCTAGATTCATGGTTTTAGTAAGCTTGATGGGGGAAATAAGTCAAGCGGGTTGAGTTGCCGGCCTGCAAAGCATTTGATACGGTGAATCGGAATATGCGAACGTATGGTACTTGTTTATTTTATTACGCTCGTATTGATGATTTGCTGTGGAGAATTGCTAAGTGGAAGCTAATTTTGGATTAAGCCATCTTGAGGAAGTTTCCCTTAGAGGCAAGTTACTAGAGGCTCTTGGACAGGCAAGAGGGGTTGATATTCGGGTGGTGGTGAGTTGTTGTCAGCATACTTGATTATTAGTCTAGTAGAGCTGAAGAAGTAATAAGAGGATTTATTGAGCAGAGGATTCATTCGTCTTATCACTTCACCGTGGGGAGCGTCGGTGGTGTTCGTCAAGTAGAAGGATGAGGTACGGGTTATGAGTTTGTGGCGATGCCTTTCAGGTTGACTAANCGCGTAAAACCCTAGGGTTTTCGTGCTATGTCGAGCATGCGTCGGTCGATGCAGAGCGAGTGTCGGTCGATGCAAGTGCATCGAGCATCGATCGATGCAACCCAGTGTCGGTCGATGCATCCCCATGTGGTGTCAGTCAATGCATGTTGGTGTCGGTCGATGTAGAGTCCTGGTTTGTTATTTGTTTTGTGTTGATTGTTGTTTGATGGTTAGAGATGACTCTATTGCTTGTGTGTATAGCCCAGTAGATGGGAGGATTGCCTTACTGAGTGTTTATTAAATACTCATGCATTGCAATATGTGTTTGTGGTGCAAGTAAAGGCAGAGTGTGATTGTGGAATCAAGGCAATGAAGAGGAGGATGTTCTAGTGGTTCGCTTGGTTGTCTGGCTTCTGTTAGGTTGCTAGAGTTGAGTCCTAGAATGTTGTTCAAGATTGCTGGTTCTCTGGTTTATGTTGTTTGGATCATTAGTTTATGATTTGGAATCATTGTTGGATATTGAATTATTATTGGTTATTTCCGCTGTTTATTGTGATTCTGACTAGGTGGCTAGTGGGTATGGGACCACTAGCTTATTATTATTATATGATATTTATTATTTATTATTTAAAAAAAAAATGGGTCGGGTCGTTTCAGTTTGGTATCAGAGCCCTTACGGTTCTAGGTTTGTGTTCACTAGGCTTTGTGCTGTAGATGTTTGCGATTGCATGTCTTGATTGATTATGTGAGTTAGTCAATTGTGTGTGGCATGGAGTCCTAGAACATCCTCTTCGAGCCTACAGTGTGATTCCACGGTGAGTTGTGGTTTTTGTTAGTTAAGAATGCTTGTTAGCCTCTGTTCTTGGAAGTGCAGAGGATGTGGTCATGGTCATGGTCGGGCGGATCCCGTGGCCAGCGAGTGTGTGGTCCAGAGTTCCACGAGGAGGTACGTCAGAGGGTCGCAAGCGTATCAGGAGGGACCAGAGGGGGTTAGCCGGTGAGCGTGCCAGGGGTGCTGGGAACCCAGGTGTGGGGTTGCAGCAGGTGGAGCCTAGGGTCGAGATGATCACTTGGTGGATCTGTTGGCAGACTGTTGGGGCGGTTATCGAGAGAGGTACCAGTGCAGACTCCAGTTGTACCGCATGTGTCAGGGTGCAGCCGAGGGCTGTGGAAGTTGAGGACTTTCCATCTTATGTTAGGAGGATGGAGCAGTGGTAGATGACCAGTGCGAGATTCTTCGCCAGAGGTATCGAGCCTAGAGAGGCGGATAGGGGGACATTTGTAGTTGGATCAGATATTTCATTGTTTGATGGGTAATCCAGTTGGATATTAGAAGTTGAGTGGGCAGGTGTAACATTGTAATGTTATACTCGTACCACGGGAAGTACCTTTTGGTCGGGAGATGTTTATAGTCGTTAAGTTGTTGCTCCTGAGGGGATGGTGATTCCCCTGAATATCGATAGCTCGAGGAGCTGTGGGCTCCGAGAGTGGCGGAGGGGATGATGTTCCCCTGAGGGGATGATTAGTTCCCCTGATACCGAGATCTTAAGGATTATGGTCCAAGAGTGAGACGGTATAACTGGAAGACGGTGGTCTAAGAGTGAGATCGGTATGGCTCGAAGGTTGCGACCTAAGGGTGGAAGAGTGGGGAGCAAGAAATGCCTAGGACGTGAGTATAAACATAATGACTGAAGGTAGACCTCGAGAGAGTGATGGAGANTGGGGCGGTTATCGAGAGAGGTACCAGTGCAGACTCCAGTTGTACCGCATGTGTCAGGGTGCAGCCGAGGGCTGTGGAAGTTGAGGACTTTCCATCTTATGTTAGGAGGATGGAGCAGTGGTAGATGACCAGTGCGAGATTCTTCGCCAGAGGTATCGAGCCTAGAGAGGCGGATAGGGGGACATTTGTAGTTGGATCAGATATTTCATTGTTTGATGGGTAATCCAGTTGGATATTAGAAGTTGAGTGGGCAGGTGTAACATTGTAATGTTATACTCGTACCACGGGAAGTACCTTTTGGTCGGGAGATGTTTATAGTCGTTAAGTTGTTGCTCCTGAGGGGATGGTGATTCCCCTGAATATCGATAGCTCGAGGAGCTGTGGGCTCCGAGAGTGGCGGAGGGGATGATGTTCCCCTGAGGGGATGATTAGTTCCCCTGATACCGAGATCTTAAGGATTATGGTCCAAGAGTGAGACGGTATAACTGGAAGACGGTGGTCTAAGAGTGAGATCGGTATGGCTCGAAGGTTGCGACCTAAGGGTGGAAGAGTGGGGAGCAAGAAATGCCTAGGACGTGAGTATAAACATAATGACTGAAGGTAGACCTCGAGAGAGTGATGGAGATTTAATCTTGGGTTTTGGATGTGTTGACCAGTGGGTCAGGGTTTTATGACCGGAGCGGTCATAAATGTGTGGCTGTTGCGCCAGGAATGTGCGGCCGGTGGTGCTGGAGTCCTGGGAAAGGGAGTTGCAGCAGGTATGAGCCGGGAAAGGCATGTTTGTCAGATACATAAGTTCACGAGAAGCCTTCATGGCAGGATAAACTAAACGTTGCGACGATGTTGGATGAAGTTCATTGGAGATGGACATGGTTGCTAGATTCATGGTTTTAGTAAGCTTGATGGGGGAAATAAGTCAAGCGGGTTGAGTTGCCGGCCTGCAAAGCATTTGATACGGTGAATCGGAATATGCGAACGTATGGTACTTGTTTATTTTATTACGCTCGTATTGATGATTTGCTGTGGAGAATTGCTAAGTGGAAGCTAATTTTGGATTAAGCCATCTTGAGGAAGTTTCCCTTAGAGGCAAGTTACTAGAGGCTCTTGGACAGGCAAGAGGGGTTGATATTCGGGTGGTGGTGAGTTGTTGTCAGCATACTTGATTATTAGTCTAGTAGAGCTGAAGAAGTAATAAGAGGATTTATTGAGCAGAGGATTCATTCGTCTTATCACTTCACCGTGGGGAGCGTCGGTGGTGTTCGTCAAGTAGAAGGATGAGGTACGGGTTATGAGTTTGTGGCGATGCCTTTCAGGTTGACTAACGTGCAAGCAGCGTTTATGAGATTGATAAACAGCGTGTTTCAGGAGTTTTCTGGATGTGTCTGTCATTATTTTTATCGACGATATCCTGGTTTATTCTAAGAGTCCTCAAGAGCATGCAGTGCATGTGAGGGCAGTTCTAGAGAAGCTGGGAGAGCAGAAGTTATTTGCTAAGTTGAGCAAGTGTTGTTTTTGGCAGCGTGAGATGGATTTTCTGGATCATACTGTGTCTGCAGATGGGGTTTCTGTAGATCCGGAGAAGATTCAGGCTATCAGGGGTTGGCCTAGACCGCATAATGCCACAGAGATCAGGAGTTTCCTTGGTTTGGCAGATTACTACATGAGGTTTGTGCAAGGATTTGCAAGCAGAGCACGTCCTATGACTAAGTTGACAGGGAAGGATGTTCCTTTTGCTTGGTCACAAGAGTGTGAGGAAGGCTTTGCAAGCCTGTAGGAGATGTTGACTACTACGCCAGTGTTGGCTTTGCCTAAGCAGGGAGAACCCTATGTGGTTTATACAAAGATGCATTCAGAGTTGGTTTGGGGTGTGTGTTGATGCAGCATGGGAAGGTAATTGCCTACGCAT
>NC_025695.1:37242733-37258668 GCF_000633955.1 Camelina sativa
AGAGTGAGATCGGTATGGCTCGAAGGTTGCGACCTAAGGGTGGAAGAGTGGGGAGCAAGAAATGCCTAGGACGTGAGTATAAACATAATGACTGAAGGTAGACCTCGAGAGAGTGATGGAGATTTAATCTTGGGTTTTGGATGTGTTGACCAGTGGGTCAGGGTTTTATGACCGGAGCGGTCATAAATGTGTGGCTGTTGCGCCAGGAATGTGCGGCCGGTGGTGCTGGAGTCCTGGGAAAGGGAGTTGCAGCAGGTATGAGCCGGGAAAGGCATGTTTGTCAGATACATAAGTTCACGAGAAGCCTTCATGGCAGGATAAACTAAACGTTGCAACGATGTTGGATGAAGTTCATTGGAGATGGACATGGTTGCTAGATTCATGGTTTTAGTAAGCTTGATGGGGGAAATAAGTCAAGCGGGTTGAGTTGCCGGCCTGCAAAGCATTTGATACGGTGAATCGGAATATGCGAACGTATGGTACTTGTTTATTTTATTACGCTCGTATTGATGATTTGCTGTGGAGAATTGCTAAGTGGAAGCTAATTTTGGATTAAGCCATCTTGAGGAAGTTTCCCTTAGAGGCAAGTTACTAGAGGCTCTTGGACAGGCAAGAGGGGTTGATATTCGGGTGGTGGTGAGTTGTTGTCAGCATACTTGATTATTAGTCTAGTAGAGCTGAAGAAGTAATAAGAGGATTTATTGAGCAGAGGATTCATTCGTCTTATCACTTCACCGTGGGGAGCGTCGGTGGTGTTCGTCAAGTAGAAGGATGAGGTACGGGTTATGAGTTTGTGGCGATGCCTTTCAGGTTGACTAACGTGCAAGCAGCGTTTATGAGATTGATAAACAGCGTGTTTCAGGAGTTTTCTGGATGTGTCTGTCATTATTTTTATCGACGATATCCTGGTTTATTCTAAGAGTCCTCAAGAGCATGCAGTGCATGTGAGGGCAGTTCTAGAGAAGCTGGGAGAGCAGAAGTTATTTGCTAAGTTGAGCAAGTGTTGTTTTTGGCAGCGTGAGATGGATTTTCTGGATCATACTGTGTCTGCAGATGGGGTTTCTGTAGATCCGGAGAAGATTCAGGCTATCAGGGGTTGGCCTAGACCGCATAATGCCACAGAGATCAGGAGTTTCCTTGGTTTGGCAGATTACTACATGAGGTTTGTGCAAGGATTTGCAAGCAGAGCACGTCCTATGACTAAGTTGACAGGGAAGGATGTTCCTTTTGCTTGGTCACAAGAGTGTGAGGAAGGCTTTGCAAGCCTGTAGGAGATGTTGACTACTACGCCAGTGTTGGCTTTGCCTAAGCAGGGAGAACCCTATGTGGTTTATACAAAGATGCATTCAGAGTTGGTTTGGGGTGTGTGTTGATGCAGCATGGGAAGGTAATTGCCTACGCATCGCGGCAGTTGCGGAAGCGTGAGGGCAACTATCATACTCATGTTTTGGAGATGGGTGCTGTAGTTTTTGCCTTTAAGATTTGGAGATCTTATCTTTATGGTGCAAAGGTAAAGGTGTTTACAGATCATAAGAGTCTGAAGTATATATTCACTCAGCCTAAGCTGAATTTGAGGCAGAGGTGGTGGATGAAGCTTGTGGCAGACTATGATTTGGAGATAGCCTATCATCCTGGTAAGGCTAAATTGGTTGCAGATGCTCTGAGTCGGAAGATGATAGCTTCGGCTCAGGAGCAGGAGATGGAGTCTTTGGGAGGAGAGATCGGTGCGTTGAGTTTGTGTGTTGTGTCTCAGGAACCGTTGGGTTTGGAGGCAGTTGATAGAGCTGATCTTCTGAGCAGGGTGCAGTTGGCTCATGACAAGGATTTGGGGCTGGTGAATGCCTCAAAAGATGTGGATTCAGAGTATCAGGTCTCAAATAATGGTACTATCTTGGAGCACGGTCGGGTTTGTGTGCCCAAGGATGAGGAATTGAGGCAGGAGATCCTGAGAGAGGCTCATGGGAACAAGTTTTCTTTTCATCCAGGAGCGACTAAGATGTACAATGATCTCAAGAGGTACTATCATTGGGTCGGGATGAAGAGGGACGTAGCTAGTTGGGTCGCGAGGTGCGATGTGTGCCAGCTAGTGAAGGCTGAGCATCAGGTTCCAGGAGGGTTACTGAAGAGTCTTCCCATTCCAGAGTGGAAGTGGGATATGATTACTATGGACTTCGGGGTAGGTTTGCCATTGTCCAGGACGTTTGAAGCTATTTGGGTCATTGTTGACTGGTTGACTAAGTCAGCATATTTTGTGGCCAGTAAGAAGACTGATAGAGCAACGGTCTTGGCTAAAAAGTATGTGAAGGAGATAGTTAGGTTGCATGGGGTGCCAACGAGCATTGTGTCTGATAGGGATTCTAAGTTCACTTCGGTGTTCTGGAGAGCGTTTCAGGCAGAGATGGGCACTAAAGTGCGTATGAGTACAACTTATCATCTCCAGATAGATGGACAGTCAGAGAGGACGATCTAGACTCTGGAGGATTTGCTGAGGATGTGTGTGTTGGATTGGGGAGGCCATTGGGCAGATCATTTGAGCTTGGTAGAGTTTGCTTACAACAACAGTTATTAGGCGAGTATTAAGATGGCTCCTTATGAGGCTTTGTATGGGAGGCCGTGTCGTACACCGTTATGCTGGACTCAGGTGGGGGAGACGAGCATCTACGGGGCAGATTTTGTTCAGGAGACCTCAGAGAAGGTTCGGGTTCTCAAGCTGAACATGAAGGAAGTTCACGATCGGCAGAGGAATTATGCCTATAGGAGGAGGTCAGATCTTGAGTTTCAGGTAGGAGACAGAGTGTACCTCAAGATGGTCATGTTGCAGGGTCCGAACAGGTCATTGACTGAGACTAAGTTGTGTCTGAGGTATATGGGTCCATTCAAAGTGATTGAGTGGGTTGGACCAGTGGCATATAAACTGGAGTTACCTGAGGTTATCCGTGCATTCCATAAAGTTTTTCATGTGTCTATATTGCGGAAGTGTCTCCGTGAGGATGATCAGTTGTTGGCTAAGATTCCTGAGGATCTTCAGCCTAACATGACTTTGGAAGCGAGACCGGTGAGGGTTCTCGAGAGGAGGATCAAGGAACTTCGGAAGAAGAATATTCCTTTGATGAGAGTTCTATGGGACTGTGATGGTGTTGAGGAGCAGACTTGGGAGCCAGAGACGAGGATGAAGGCAAGGTTCAAGAAGTGGTTCGAGAAGCAGGTCGCGACTTGAACTTGTCTAGTTTAGTCCCAGTTGTAGTCTGTGGCTGGAGTGGGAATGCAGTATTCCAGCCCATCTCTCTTGTTTACTTGGTCGCTTGGGGTGGTTGGTTGTGCGACTAAGTAACAAGATGAGGTGGTGCTCGAGGTACAAAATTTCCGTGAGGCGGGGTTTTTTTGGAGGAAAGTTTCCTGAATTAGAAGTTTCCAAAAGTGGAAAGTTTTATGTGAGTTAAAATTTGTCCATTTTAGTGGAAGAAGCCGTGGAGGGGCTTGTGTGGCCTTGGTGGCGGACTTTTTAGTCATTGTGTGGCCTTAGTGGCGGTATTTTGAGACATTGTGTGGCCTTTGTGACGGGCTGTTTAACCAGATGTGTGGCCTTTGTGGCGGGCTGTTTAGCCAGATGTGTGGCCTTTGTGGCGGGCTGTTTAGCCAGATGTGTGGCCTTTTTGGCGGGCTGTTTAGCCAGAGTGCCTGTTTAGGCGGTTTTTCGGGACAGATGGTCTTTGTGACGGTCCTGTTTAGGACATTTGTTTGGCCTTGGTGGCGGTCATGTTTAGGACATTTGTTTGGCCTTTGTGGCGGCCCTTGTGGCAGTGAGGTATCCCAGTGAGGGGATATGTGGTTGGTAGGACATAGTGATGTCTTACGCGAGCCACGGGAAGGAAACCTGGTTAGGGATAGGACTCAGACGTGTTCAGAATTGTTTGCTCGCGACTCTTGGGGAACTTAGGCTCTCCTAGTACTGCTATATTCTGAGACTTTGTGGCTTGGGAGTATGGTTGGTATATCGAGTTCGGATGACGATCCGGGGGCGCGCTGTAGAGTGGCAACCCGAGAGACGAATATTGGACTTCCTTATATATTATGGCATGCGGGCTTAGGCCCGATGTGGAGCCAACATTATGGCATGCAGACTTAGGTCTGATGAAGAGCCAATAAAAACTCAAGGTTTAGGCCTAGGAGTAAAGGAACGTCCAAAAGTCGAGAGCAAATAATGCATGGAGCGTGAGTCTATCGAGTAGAGGTGACCTTTCGTAGATCGGTCGGAGGAGTGCGGGCCGTGGAGATGGTTGCACGGGAGTCCTTGGCTGATGGTTGTTCGAGATTCGAGGACGAATCTAGTTTGGTGGGGGAGAATTGTAACATCCGCGAACCGAAATCTCGGTTTAGGGGATTGCATCAATCGATGCATATAGTGCATCGGTCGATGCAGGTTCAGTTTTCTGCGGACGAGTTAAGTTAAACGCTGCGTTTTGGGTTAGGGAAAACCCTTAACACGAGTTTTGTCTCATTAGTCGGGTTTTGGCCGCTTTTGAGAGAAAAAGAAAGAGAGAAAAGTTCCCTAAGTGTTCTTGAGTGTTCTTGGTGATTTCTGGAGATTGGAAGCTGTTCCTGTAGAGATCTGTAGCTGGGATCGTTGTAGGAGCTTCCTGGAAGTGTTTTCTTGTTGGTTTAAGGTTCAGATTCGTCTTGGCAAAGGTAAGTTCAGGACCATGGGTTATCTAAGCTAGAGAACTCTCTAATTTGCTTGCTATGTGTTATTAGACTTGTTAGATCATTATTTTGGACGTTAGGAAGCTTTCTCGTGGCTTGGGATCGAGTTTTGTGGTTGTAGGAACGAAGATCCGGCGAGAAGCTTCAGGGAAAACATGATGCTCGGCATTGCATCGGTCGATGCATATCTTGCGTCGGTCGATGCAAGTGCGAGGACGCTGCGTAAAACCCTAGGGTTTTCGTGCTATGTCGAGCATGCGTCGGTCGATGCAGAGCGAGTGTCGGTCGATGCAAGTGCATCGAGCATCGATCGATGCAACCCTGTGTCGGTCGATGCATCCCCATGTGGTGTCGGTCGATGCATGTTGGTGTTGGTTGATGCATAGTCCTGGTTTGTTATTTGTTGTGTGTTGATTGTTGTTTGATGGTTAGAGATGACTCTATTGCTGGTGTGTATAGCCCAGTAGATGGGAGGATTGCCTTACTGAGTGTTTATTAAATACTCATGCATTGCAATATGTGTTTGTGGTGAAGGTAAAGGCAAAGTGTGATTGTGGAATCAAGGCAATGAAGAGGAGGATGTTCTAGTGGTTCCTTTGGTTGGCTGACTTCTGTTAGGTTGCTAAAGTTGAGTCCTAGAATGTTGTTCAGGATTGCTGGTTCTCTGGTTTATGTTGTTTGGATCATTAGTTTATGATTTGGAATCATTGTTGCATATTGAATTATTATTGGTTATTTCCGCTGTTGATAGTGATTGTGACTAGGTGGCTAGTGGGTATGTGACCACTAGTTTATTATTATTATATTATATTTATTATTTACTATTAAAAAAAAAAACGGGTCGGATCATTTCAGAACGCGCCAAGCCAACACTTTTCTCTTCAATCTTATTAACAAAATTTATCTCTTACAATGATACAATTTTGTCTCGGCCCTTACTCAACCTATTCTACCCAATAGGATTGATCCCGACTAAGAATGAATCTGAGACTCTCTCTTTTCTATCTATCACAACACCCTGTGTAGATCTAAGAGAGTAAAACCAACCCTCTCTTTTTTCTATCTAAACTCTCACCAGTATAGATCTAAGAGAAAGAAAAACAATTCTCTGCGCACTTAATCACTACCCTGATTAACCTCACAGAGAACTGGGAACACTCCTTCTAAGTCTTATCTTTGTGGCTTCGAAGTTTACAACTGTATCAATATTCTAGAGTGCTCAAATTGGCTCGTGGCCTACTCCTAGAATATATATACTCTACTTGAGAAACCCTAGAAGGCGAATTTCCAAGTATCAAGGGATAAGGAAACTGTTTTCTCCTCAAGCTTATCCTTTCCTTATTTTTTGTAGAGAATATTCTTCATATCTCAAAGTACAATTTCGTCTCTATCTTCAATGCCAAGTCAGCAACCTTTTTCGACACATCATCACATCCACTCACGTTTTGCCACGTCAGCAACTCAGGCGTCTGTGATCTGATGCAGCTTCCTGATTGGCACAACGCTCTGTTCGGTACAACGACTTGTTTCTTACAGCAAGTTGTTCCAGAATCTGCATTTACAACAACTACACGGTCAAAAAGCTGGCTAAAAGAGAATCACATAACTTTCAAGTTCACAATTGGATACAAGAGGTTAAAATACTGGGAGCGGAAATTTTTAGAGGTGATATATGTTTGGACAAGAAGACACAGTAATAAAGCAGCAGATCGACTTGCCAAATAATCAATTCCAAACAATGTTTCTTTTAACAGTTTCTATTATATCCATGAATTCCTTTAAGTTTCCTCAATGAGGATCACACTTTTTGGTAATAAAAGATAGAAGATGTTAAAAATATATATATAAATTTAAAAAATTTAAGAAAAATTTATATAAACAAAAAAATTATTTTGAAATATTTTAAAAATGTAAAATGATAATTCTAAGAATATTATAAATTTAAAAATATTAAAAACAGAAACCGATAAATATAATATGTATATACTAAAAGAAAAAGTGTTGATGAAAACAATGTTGATCAAGAATTGGAAGATGACCGATTTCAGAATTTTATGTTGAATTGAGGCGGTGTTTTAAAAAGCAAAACAAATGAAGCAAATGAATGACAATGCAAAAGTGTTGCATTATATCTTAAATGTAAAAGCAAAGCAGCCACTGAATCTCTGTAAAACGTACGCGATTGACGGTTATGACTATGTTATTGAGTCTTTTACCTAACAAATTTTTATGAGTGTGTTAGTTTAATTTAATTATATATATTGAATTTGTGGTTATGTTGAAGTTTTTATATTTCGAACTAAGTTTATTTACTGAATATTGTTTTATGAACGTTTAAATTATTTAAGTAGGTTTTTCTCAGATTAAATTACAAAATTTAGATAATAGATTTCTTAGGCAAATCTAGTGATAATTTAGCAGTATATATATAACAATGAAAATATTATAGTGTATGTACATGAACACAAATATTACATTTCTTCATTCATTTTGTAACTCTCTACTCTATTAATGAGTCGTGCAAGGTTAACAAAATATAAATAAAGAAGTGATTTATGATAAAGTTTTGTAACTAACTTTGTGAAATCTCACTTGGCTTTGTTCTACAAGCAGATCTTACACTTCTTTTATCTTAGATGGTTATAATTATATGTAAATGATCTAATACTTCACATATGCCCTACAAATCTAGGTTATTATAAAACTCTTTTTTTGGGTCCTGATAATCCGAGACTCCGACATCCACTTTTCCTTCGATTATGTGGTATATCTGGAAAGTGAGGAATGCAATGGTTTTTCAGAATAAGGAGGAACAACCTTAGGAGGTGATTCCGAGTAGCGGAAGGTGAGGCGGTAGCAAGCCCAGTTGGTGGGTGAGGATGAGGTTGTTTCCTCACCCCTCGTTCACGCTAACCCTCCGCTGTCAATTCCCTTTCCAGTACTTATTCAGGGTATCAGTGTTTTGTTGATATCTCTTGGAAAGAGAATGATAAGTTCGCAGGTGCGGGATGGGTGTGTACCTCTCCCCAGGATTCGTGTCCAACTATGGGAGCCACCAATTTCTAGCGTAGTCTCTCTCCTTTACATGCTGAAGTAGAAACTTTTATGTGGGCTATGCGGTGCATGATTGGGCATGATTTCCGGGATGTGACTTTCTTTACGGACTGCTCATATTTGGTGAAGATGGTGTCTTCTCCTTTGGACTGGCAGATGTTCTCGACGTATCTCGATGACATCAAGATTTTCAGGGAGGAGTTTTCTTCTTTCTCTTTATCGCGTATTTCTAGAAATGCAAATATAACTGCTAACTCTTTGGCACGCCAAGCGCATACATCTCCGCTTAATGTTTTGTATGTAAACAATTTCCCACCTAATTTGGCTCATATGAGCTAATATTTTATTGTTAAAAAAAAAAAGAGAGCTGCTTCAAAGAAGCTCCATTCTATAAGATCATATGATTTTCCCATGTATACTTCAAATTCTATAAAACATTTGAACTAACAGTTTACTAATAAATTTTACTTGTATTACTACTACGTCGTTGTTATTTAAAAAACAATGACTATTGAACTATCTCCTAGACTATCTGCAATGGTTACCCATTTATAACACTCACTTTTTTCTTTTTAACACTCCACATCATTTGCTCTCTCTTTCACATCATTATCCAACATTTACATAACTTTTACCCTTTTGTTTAATAAAATTACAATATCTTACCCCACCATTTTTATTTCATATTTTTCATTTTACTTATGTTTATGTTTGTTGTGATTACATATTATTAATCAACGTTAATATCAAATTAAATTTAAATAAGTAAATATTAAATAATTTTATAAAATAAAAATTGATTTAATATTTGTTTTTTATTTTATATATTAATTTTTAAAATTTTTACAAATAATAAAAGCGAAAAAATCATTACTAAAACACATAGAGTGAACATAAATTTAAAATGCAATACAATAAGCACACAACAAGTAAGGAAACACTCATAAATTAATTAGTACAATAATCTCAACTCACAAACTGAAAAATCTCATTCACCATGGAACATTCCGAATTGTGCTCATATGTGTTTGACTAGATCTGCTTGTAATTCGTGATGTACATTTGAATCACTCAACTCGGATCTATCAAGAACATGATTTGCAAATACGGGTAGCACTTCTGTCGAGAATGGTTGTTGAGTCACTAGCATCACTATCGTGGGTCCTTTTAGATCCACTAATTCGAGAGCCAGTATTTCCTCCTACTTGATTATCATAACGTGATTGATCACGTATAGCGAGCCATTCTTTTATATATTTGAAACATCCTTTACCAGCACTTGAATATAATTCATGCGCTTTCGCCAATACATCATCCTCCGGCCACCTGCTTTGTTGCATAAATTTAGTGTTATCATTAGCGCCAACCCATTTGTTCATGCTTTTGTTCACGTAGTTATAGTGATTTCTTCATGCTTCTCCATCATGTGGATTATCAAATGAGCAATGTTCATTACAATATTCAGCAATTTTACCCTAGTATAACTCACCATTTTGGTTTTTGCCAATAATGTTGTGTGTTCCAAATTTAATTCATCCACTCAGTAAAACCAAATTTTGCTTAGTGGTCCATTTGAGACTTCTCCGATGAGCAGGGGTTAAATCCTCTGCATCTAGAATGGCTTCATGAATACCGCTAATACCACCAAGAGCCATTAATTTGTGTAGAAAACTCGGGAAAATCAGTTGCTCCAACATTCAAATCAATTTCATTATCCGTTGGAGCAGAAGAATAAGAGGGTGCTTGAGATGGATAAAACATCATCGATCTATGATATGGAGGATAGTTTGGAATGGCTGACTAGCATGAAAAATTTTGGTGGATAACTATAATTTGGTATATGCTGGGATTGGTTGGGAGATTAATTTTAAAACTGATAATTATTGGGATTTGGGTTGTTAAAAGAGTAATTAGAAAAATTTTGGGTGTTGAAAAGATTATTGTTTGGATCTATTTAGATAAAATGATATTTAAAGCTAAAACAAATGTTTACCGGAGACTAAACTTTTTTTTTGGTCTAAAGACAGATTTTTTTCTTCAGTCCAAATCAAATGAAAGTAGTCTCTATTTATGGCCTTTCTACCTCAGAATAACTTCTTGGTTTGGATATACTTCTATCCTCTGGTTAACTTGGATTGGATATACTTCTATCCTTTGTCCATTTTTGAATTTGAAGCATCAAGACCCTTCACAGGAGAGATCTTTGGCTTCATTCTCCCGCTTGAAGGAGAGCTTCGTCCAACCTGCATCCTTGATTACATGGCTTTTATGTTGTGGCTCTTGTGTTGCACGGCCAGCCATTGTTCTGGTAGGATGTTTTACAGAGAACTAGTTTAACGGCTCATCAAATTGGTGCTTTGTCACCTCTCTTTTGACAGCCAATTCTGGGATTGTTTTGTTTGCCCTTGTGGCAGATTCAATCATGTGCAACAAACCACTTTGTGTGTTTTTTGTTGTCCAAGGCGTCAACTCATTTCTTGGCTCTAGTGTTATCAAAGTTCGAGGACTCCACGATGACGTTTATTGTTTAAGTGTTAGGCTTGCTTTGCTCTATCTATCTATCTACTTTTACCATTTGCTTTGCTTTGCTTTTGTAGCAGCAAGTTTGAAAACTTTGATGGCTTTTGCCTTTTTGTGACATTTTCCTCTTTTGAAGGATGACTAGTAATTGTATCGTTTGGGTGCACAAAAAAAAATATACATTGACAATCAATAGAAAAGTTGCTAAAATATTGCTCACATAATGCTTTTATTGATGCTGTTATGGCTTCTACTGCTATTACAATCTCCAACAATTACTTCACACACCACAATGAGGTAACAATTTGTTTCAAACTTTTATTGTTTTCGGTTGCTTGAATCGAAAGTTAGGTTTTTTTTTTTTTGGTACTAAGGATTAATGGATTGTGTTGTGATAGGTTATGTTTTTGGGGTATAGTGACACCATTTTGGTGAAGGTCTTATTCAGAGAAGGCCAAGGTACATACTCTCGCCTAATTAATGTATGAGTTTTATCTTTAGAAAACTATAAAAATTGAAAACTATATTTCTTTTGAATTAAAAGTTCGAAACCTAAATCTTCTCGAAATAATAGTTCAAGATCTATTAACCCACAAATTTGGGTTTCATGAGTTTACTTTTATTTAACCAATTATCGAATAAACTAATCAATGACAACCAGAAAAAAATATTCTAAAATATCTCTCTCCATCTATGTCACGCATCTCTCCCTAAAACACTTTGGGTTTGAATGGTGAGGACGTGTAATATCTCGAACCCAAGTTTAGGGTGGGTGTCCATCGACACCAAAGAGTGTCGGTTGACACCACTAAATTGGTGGTGATTTGGTTCGTTCGGTTTAGCTTGGTTTGGGTTGGAAACCCTAGGTGTCGTTTAAAAAGGCATGAGCAACCTCTCTCTCTGTTGGTTTTTGGTCTTTTGTCGCTTCTATAGAAAGAAAGAGGAAACAAAGAGAATTGCCTTGGGAGCTTGTTTTAGAGAAGAGAAGCATAAGGGCTTTTTTTGGTGTTGTCAAGGAGAGAAGAAGAAGATCAGTAGCTTTCTAGGCATGAGTAGGTGGTTGTGGCATGGTTTCTTGCTGTTCTTTATCTCAATCTTCTCTCTTTGCTTAGGTGAGTGCATGACCATGTCTTATCTGAACAATTAAAGTTTGTGTGATTTATTTGGTGATTGTATGATTGATTCCTTTCTGTTCTGTGTGCTTTTGTGGTTTTTGTGTGGCCATGTGTGGCTGTTCTTGGTTGTGTCATCGTGGCTGATGATGTGGTGGAATTTTAGGGTTGATTGATGGTGGAGATCATCAACGGAGGTGTTCCAGAGTTTGGGTGTCGACCGAAACCAGGCATGTGTCAGTCGACACCATCTGATGTCGCGGAAGGAGATCGAATTGCAATATTAGTGCAGTCTGGTGGTGGTGTCGCGGAAGGAGATCGCGTTGCAGAATTGGTGCAGTCTGGTCGTGGTGTCGACTGACACCAGAAGGGGTGTCGATCGAGAATAGGTGTCTGTGGACGCAGTTTTGTTCCCAGTTGTCTGTTTTGGCTGTTTTTATGTTGTTTTCTTGTGTATGGTCTTAATTGTTTATGTGTATAGCCTAGTAGACGGAAGGATTGGCTCAATAAGTATTTATGATAATACTTATGCATCTCAATTGTTGTTGTGGTTTAGGTAATATGCGACGTGGAATCATGGCGATGAGGAGGAGGCTGATCTAGGATCTCGGTTATCATGGCTATGTTATGTTGTTGGAACCTTGAATAGAAATATGCTAGGTTGTTGGATAGAATGGTTAGGAATGTTCTTTTATTGATGATATGTTGGAGATGGTTATGTTGTTGGTATGTTTCCGTTGTGCATATTAGTTGTTGTTTATTTAATGATGATTTGTGGGTTGATTGGTTTAATTATGTATTATGGGATGATTAATTATTGTATTATATAAAACATGGGTCAGATTGTTTCAGGACAGTTGGGGCAGACAAATTCGTCAGTGGTTTAGTCCGCTATGTTTTAGCGCAAACATCAAATTGTTGCTAACCAACTCTATTTATACATAAAAGTTGTCTGGAGGTGATCTGTGGCGCTTTTATTTTTATTTCATTTGAACCTCATCACTACAAACTATACTTGATGAATTATAAGAAAAAGCAGTCTAATTTGCTGATAGATTTATCCATCCCAACCGTTGCTACCATTTAATCCCTTTTTTCTTACAAAGAATAATGGAAAGGAAAAAATTGGCACATGGGTATTAAACTTTAGTCTGATAATCATAGTATCATATATAACTATACTTACTGTTCCAATCAAGAATCTGCAACTAAAACATCTCTACAATCCAACCAAGCTCACGCATTATCTCCTTCTCCTCTGTTTTGTTTAGCCAAAAAAAGAAAAAAAAAGGTGTGATCAACTGAATCGTTGAGATGCTTCAGCTTCACAGCATCGAGAGATTGGTTACTCCGACAATCATTCGTAAACGCCGCTCTACACTTTGTCACAACCAATTTCTCCTACGGAAATTCAAGCGATCTAAACCTAGTCACTCAGATTCTAATGGGATTTCTATATTCGTTCGCATTCCATCTCAGAAATTTTCAAATGAACTTTGATTTCATCTCTCAATCGCTACTTCTCGTTTGTGATTCCAGAAAGCTAAAATCTAATAAATTCATCAATCTTTTTAGAGACAATGAATTCCATAAAGCGCAAACAACATCTATCACAATCTATGTCCCTAACGTCAAATCCCTATACAAATTATTTTTTTTCTATACAAATTAACAAACATCTAAGAGACCAAGTGAAATCTTATTGCTACCGCATGGTAGTAACTAGTAAATCCACCACTAAAGACCTTTTTCGTTCATTTATACTTTAATAACTAACCAAAAAAATAATTTATATAACTATTATCTAATAAGTGAGGTTGAGATAAAGAAAACACAAAACTAGAACTGTTTTAAGAATATATACAAAAATAGAGAGATAATATTATTACCTTAATTTAAAAAAAAAAATTAAGATTCAACTTAGAATAGACTGAGATTTAATACTAGAAACTAGAACTGAATTGTATATAAACAGTAAATTATCAAACATTATTTTTGATATCCAAAATATATAAATATTAGAAATATGGTACTAAGGGCATCTCCATTGGTTATCTTTGGTTGATATCTACATATTTGTTTATAATTAATTTTAATAATATTTAATAGTAAATGTCTTTACGTGTCAAAATAATGTCTTAGATGTCTATTTAGAGATATGTTCGCTCCTTTTTAGACACTTTAAAAACGCATTTTATTAAATAACATGAAAATTAAATTTAGAAAAAAAAGCTTAGACGCTAAACAAAAAATATCAATGGAGATGGTCTTAGATTCTCCCTAGATTTAATACTAACAGATAAAAAGCTTAAGAATTAGTGACCAGTGATTCTTCTTCTTTTTATCACAAAAAATTCTCAATACACTAAAATTAATGTTAGGGTAAACGTTGAATTTCTCTTCCTCTAAACTAGAATCCAAATAAGTATACACTCAAGAACATTGTTGAAATATCTTAAAAAGTTTTGGTAATGGAACAAAACTTAATTGAAGCAATAATTGGCTCATTGTTTTTTTCTTCGCCGATGTGGCCAAAAAGAAATTCATAAAACTTGTATAGAAAATATATATTTTTAGATAATGATTCGAATGTAGCAAAAACCCTAATACTTTTATCTTCCAGACATTATTATAGAGGCGTCACTACCACCAATTTTCTTCGACGTCAGTAGGATTTTATCTCGCTCCTATGTTGCTCCCTTTGATCCTCTAGTTTTATTCCCCCTTTTTCCCCTCTTTTGTAATCTCCCCAAACCCCCGATCATCTAGATCTAGATGAAGGCTTGCTCTTTATCGTCTATAGAAGGATGTGGAGTCAGGCAAAGTCCATCCTCGTTTGTTTTCGCGCAGCCTTGCCAAGCGGAGATGGAATCGATGTTTGGCGAGGAATCCTTCAGAGTTGCGTCTATCTTCCTGAAACGACCCGACACTTTTTTTTTTAATAATAAATAATAATAATAATAAATAAATACTCTACAGCTAGTGATCCCATACCCACTAGCCTCTTAACCACAACACACAAGAGCGATAATATAAACCATAACAATATACCAACCCTTATCCAGTAGTTTAACAACCAATAATCAAAGTATAACAATTACAATAACCAAACATCAAGAAACATAGAACCAGCAACCTAGCAATGTTCTAATGACCCAACTCTAGCAACCAAACAATGCCAAACAACAACCGATCGAGTCCCTAGAACATCCTCCTCTTCCTTGCCTTGATTCCACGATCACACTTTGCCTTTCCCTGCACCACAAACACAAATTGAGATGCATGAACATTTGATAAACACTCAGTGAGGAAATCCTCCCATCTACTGGGCTATACACACAAGCAACTGTAATTCCAATGTTCCAAAAAATCAGCAAACAAAGCATACAAACCAGGAAAAACAAACATCATCTCGCTGGAAGGGAGGTGTCGACCGACACTGGCTCTTGGTGTCTACCGACACTACCCCACAGTGTCGATCGATGCCTCTTCACTAGTGTCGACCGACACCAATTGGTGTCGATCGACACTACCTCTGCAACCGCGATCCGCACGAAGCCGAGTCAAATCTCGCTCCTAAACTCCACGAAATCGCCCAATACTCAAAACCCAAGCCATATACGTCTGTAGGAACCTGTAGCAATCCATCCCAGCAAGAAAAACACACAAAAACAGCAACAAACAAGCAAAAACAAGGAATCACAGGCTTAGATTAGCCATGGTCATGCACTAACCTCTTTGCAGGAAGATTCTGACCAACAGCAACGAATCCAACCCACCTAGCAAGCTTCTAACTCCTTCCTTGCCTTAGATCTCTCAAGAAACAGCAAGGAATCTCACCAATCTCTCTCAAAAGCTCAAGAACAATGTTTTTTCCCTTTTCTATCAAAAACAACAAAGCGGCGACACAAAACACTTCCCCAAACCCTCTTCTGCGACAAAACACTTAAATAGTTCAGTTCAATGGTTTTCCCTAAACCAAACCGACCAAAATCGACAATTAAGTCAATCTGGTCGAACCAGAAACTATTGGTGTCGACCGACACCCACCCCCAAAACGCAGAGTTTTGGTTCACGGTGTTACAATTCTCCCCCACCAACATAGATTCGTCCTCGAATCTCGAACAACCATCAGCCAAGGACTCCCGTGCAATCGTCTCCACGGCCCGCACTCCTCCGACCGATCTACGAAAGGTCACCTATAGGCGATAGACTCACGCTCCATGAATTATTTGCTCTCGATTTTTGGACTTTCCTTTACTCACAGGCCTAAACCTTGAGTTTTTATTGGCTCCTCATCAGGCCGAAGCCTGCATGCCATAATATTGGCTCCTCATCGGGCCTAAGCCCGCATGCCATAATATAGGGAAGTCCAACAATCGTCTCTCGGGTTGGCACCCTACAGCGCGCCCCCGGATCGATATCCAAAGTCGATATACCAACCATACTCTCAAGCCACAAAGTCTTAGAACATGGCAGTACTAGGAGAACTAAAGTCCCCCAAGAGTCGTGAGCAAACAATTCTAAACACGTCTGAGTCCTATCCCT